>NW_025785934.1:0-20477 GCF_021130785.1 Homalodisca vitripennis | reverse complement strand
ATAACCCCGGTAAAGCAAAACTGCAACCAACACGAAATACTGCAGATAAATACTACTACATTAAGATTGGTCATTTGCTAACAGAATGTGAATTAAGACGTAGGTTATCCTCAATGAGGGGTAATCAAATATGGTTTCCTAATATTATTGAATAACGGGGAAAACCTGAAAAACAGTAAACAATTTAAAAAAGCTCTTATCTTTGGGGGGGGGGGGGGTTCCGGGGACAGTTTTTGGACTTTCCAATTAGCCAGTCTAATTCCATAGGTAGGCAATACTAGTTTTCTTTGTTTTAGTGAGAGGCTTGTCCATAGCCTTTTCTAATCCATTGCACTTATAGATACAAAAGAGTTTGATTCGTATTGCATGTTAGTTCTTATCAATCTACACTATGTTTTGCTTGACGAACGTGAAACAGTATAACCACTTCTTTATGAATGGGATTGTTGGGGAAAACAACGGAACGATCCACGACGAGGGAAGCCATGCCATTTACATTTTCATGACTAAGATACTTATTCACACACAAATTCCCGAGGAGGCAAGCCAATTTCTAAGAACAACTAGTACATGACTGTATGAGAACAGTTTTTCAAATCGCTTTATTTGGTCTAACAGGAAGTGTTTCCGATCGTCATAGGAACAGGGAGAAGGCCCCGCTTACTAGCGACAACTAGAAGGCAACTCTTTAGAATGTCTATGCATCCTCATTTATTGAGACATCACGCCAAAAGGAGTCCCTACTGCTCAGACAACACAAACTCACTGACCCATCACATACACCTATACATAACCCCCTCACAGGGTCCCGCTTTACGCCCAATAACCTCCAACACCTAACCAAATTGCAGACCGCTCCCACACCCCTGCCTTATATACATAACGGAACATCATTTCGATCCACATATAAAGACACTCCCATAAAGATGAACCTATCACCTGGCACCATCAACCATTAGATTGGCAACAAAATCCTATAAATGAAGCCCAACAAAATTGTTTTTATACACAACGCAATATGTGTTCAATTAAAAGCTGAAAGGAAAGAGTATAAAACAGGCACAAATTGCCGTCTACAACTCAGAGTAGCGAAAAATCGCTCAACTGGATGCAGGGGGGGGGGGGAAGCACCACTTATATATCGCACTGTAATCACTAAAGGTGAATGTCTGTGCTTGTGTGTGATAGGTAAACCCCCAGTTGGTAGGGTCCTTTCTTTATTGAAGGAAGATTTTTAAGTGCAATATCAAATTAACGTTTGCTAGAAAATGAAACTTCCACCAGGACAAAAATTCACCGCAACAGCACTCTCGAAATCATGTTGATTTGGGCTCGAACGATTACCGTGCAAAATATCTGGTGTTTTCTAGATTCTTCGGCCTGGACTATCGTAGCTCAACCCCCACACTACGGCCTGTTGACGTAAGAGCCTAATTTTAAAAACACAGTTACCAATATATTAGGACCAAATTTGTAACCCCTTGAGGATAAACCAACGCGTCATAATTCACTTCCTAGTACAAACTGACAATCATAATGACAGTATTTATCTGCAAGGTATTCCGTTAGGTTGCAGTTATTAGCTTTTACCGTCAGGGGATTGATGCCGCTTTACTCAATGAAAATCGTATACCTCAATGGTAAAACCTATGAAGCATATTTCCTAGCCATTCTGTGATCTACATGGAATCAAACTTTTTTGATGTGCCGTTGTTGCGGGCATTAAACTCTCTGCGAGAATAACATGCCCTTTAAACATCGAATGTGCATATTGAAAGCCCGACGCTAACACCTATTTTTAAAGATTGTCCTTCAAACGATCATTTACACGTACCCTTGCGGGCCGTCCCCAATGATATAACAGAAAACTGATAGTTTCCTTGTCAAAAAGTAGATATTTAAGGGTGTAAGTATGTATTGAGTAACCAAAATCTAGTTTCATTTTATCTGTTGTCCGTTTTAGAAAAATATTTATACCAGTGCAGGACTTTTATGTACACTAAAGAAAATTTCAACCGGCTGTGTATACTAGATAATATTAGAGCTAAATTAAACATCATATTTATTGTACGATTAAATATGTTGTATATTTATAATCATTCTTGTTTTGATAGAAAAGTGTATTTTGGCAATAAAAAGTCACCTAACTGAATGATACTGCCCACTGACAGTGGCCTCACTATATGGTGTGTGTAGACCATGCTAACGCAATTCTATTATCAAATAGATAATAGGTGAACTAATGATAAAAAATCTTACAAACGCAGGAATCTCAAGTCTACCTAATAGTAATAGATGAAACATTTGTAGAGACTGGCAGGACATCAAGTCCAACTACTATCAGAACAGTATTTGGACTAGCAAAATCGCAGCTGGACTACATTAGAGTTGTAAACCATAAAAAAAATAATTCAATACTATTCATGATTCTTTGGAAACGTAGAGTGACGATTGTGACGTATTCTATATATATATATAATTATGAACATTTAATGTAGCAAAAATTATAAACTTATTATTAAATTAATTAAAAAAATATCTGTCGTCTTAAAAAATATTTTCTATATTTTTGGGTGACACCAGGATTGACCGTTTTAAACTGAAAGTCTCATTTTCTCTAGTCTTATTGAGAAATTCGAATTGTACAAACCTTTTTTACTAGTCTGCATTATTTTTAATTTTAATGGATTTTTTTTTATTTATTTCGACTATCTATTTGTTTTGTTGTTTTAGTAATTCAGTTTTTGGTGTTGTGTTTTGGTTGCTGTTTGGAAATGTTTTTGTTGCCTGTTTCTATATTGAACGCTTTTGGGACTAGACAACGGTAATTCAGAATTACAAAAATTGTTTTTGGTTTGCTTATTACTAAACTTTGCTGTATAGAGTAATCTGATCAAGAAACTAAATATAACAGTTTTTTAAGATCAATAGTAAGTTATTTTCACATTATGTGACATTTATTTTTTAAAACATTTCTAATTTTAAGGCTACCATCAAATAATAAAAAAAAGTCATAACCAATAGAAAATAAATTAACAGTATCAACTAATGAATATTAAAAAGTAATCAGTTATATCAACAAAAAATATATTTATGGTACTATTTGTAAATTTATCTTATGTCCGATGATTATTTCATTGAAATTTCAACTCCAATTGAAAGTTTTATAAATATCCATCAATTGATGCATTATAACTTGTGCTTATGAACTCTAGTTAATTACCTAAAACGTTCTCAAAGAATGTTGCGTGCCTTAACATTTCTATGCCTTATATGGATTTGGAAATTAAGCTTGTATTATGATTACTGGACTTGATGAAAATGTTTAAAACTTTTGGAACACAAATTAAAAATATTAGAGCCCTGTTGAAACTATTTGCCAAAACTTTTGTTCCTGTTTATTATTCTTTTACTACCTTAATTATTTTACAAATATTTTTTATAGGAAAGTTTTTCTAAACAATATTATTAATGCTTAAGTTTTATTGTAAAATCAATTCGGATATTTATAAATAATTTGTATTATGTTTACTTTTAAAAAACACGAGAACTATTTATATAGACTTGTGCAGGCTAACACTGAAAATTAAAATGTTGGGAACTGTCATACGAGGGCTCCATTTTTTACAGTAAGGGCCGTTTCTCGCCTTCCGGGTCCCTAGAAACACAGGGTATTGTACTGTATACGACTCTGATTCCTCCTGCCCGCTAACGAGCCGATCGTTGCGCCCGCCGCCTCCTACGCATTCATTTCTTAGCGCAACAACTTCAGGCCAGTTAGCAGCTACTGTAGCTAACCTGTATGCATTACTGTGGATCTATTACAAATGTTTAAGATTATCGAGATCACCCGCCCACGCCATGCCAGTGTGAGATTCGCTCGAGTCGGACCAGACTGATGATCACGATTTTCTGACATGGCCAAGTAAAAATCATGAATCGGCTGTCTATGACTATTGGCACCTGACAGCTTATGGTGAGGTGTATGGTGCCAAGGCAAATTGAGTGAAGGCATAAAGTGGCGAGAACATGGGTTCCGACGGAAATATTATAAAGATGAGACGTGCCGCAAGAACAAATGATCCACGGAATGGAAGATGCGCTCAGTATTTGAGCCGGCCATCTGTGGATCACATTGGGGAGATTTGAATTTCACTTGCAAGGGGGAATTTATAATGTTGAACGCCCACAAAATCTTTCATGAGGATCCGACGGTTACAACAAGATTCAAGGTATGTCCTTTATTAGTCATTAAGTAACGATAAATTAGCTTACAAAATAACTGTCGTCCCATTATTGGGCATAATACTACTTAAAAAATTAACGAATTATTATAATGGGAGACTTATTGTTAAAAATTAACCAGTAGATGTTTGCAAAGATATAGGAACTTATATCAGAACTAATAATTGGTAAATACAATAGAGGAACGTGGTTGTATAAAATATATTTAAGAAATAAGAAAGCATTGTAGGGTAAATATATATAAAAAAACACAGAGTGGACAAGAAACACAAATAAACACATACAATTAAAACCCAATGAAAAATGTAACAATCATAAATATTTAAAAATATGTAAGCTCAGGTGGCTATAAAACATAAAATCTCCAAACTATAAAATAAAGTGTTAAAAAACTTAAAACTTGACTAGACAAAATTATATAACTTAAGAGGCAACTAAATATCACGAGAGGCCAATATATTCATCCACAGAGTAAAATGCCTTTTCTTTAAGCCATTTGCTTACTCTACTCAGTTTAAACCTATTTATATTTTAACAATTCACATCTCTCACTTTTGGTAATTTATCAAAATAGTTTTATTTTCATCAATAGATATGATACTAGTACCTTTTTGTTTTTATCAACGCCTGGTCCTTGGCGACCTAATCGCACTAACATTGGTACTTTTTTCTAGTTTTATAAGTATTGTATGGTTTCTCTAACAGTATAACTTTGCACGATTTTGCATTTCACTATCCAGTACACACAATCAATAAATATACAAACAGGCAATGTCCATGATATTTTAAATCCCTAAAAGCATTGCAGGCAAGATTCCCTTTCATATAAGATTTTTTATAATTCTTATTGCTTTTTTTTTTTTTTTATGCCAGACAAACACCTTTATTCTTGAATGGCTCCAACTATTATCCCCTATAAAGATAATACCATAGACTAAGTGGGAGAGGAAAAAGGCATAGTAGGTTAGAGTTAATTAGCAGTTTCTGTTTCAATTTTCGGTGATGCAGAGTTCTCAATTTGCGTGCATATAGTGGTAAAATTACTCTACTATCTCGCCAACATTTTAGTTACAAAGATTTTCTAGTATGGGCTTTCCCAGCTTAGTCTACTGTCCTAAAAAGATTCCTAGATAGGTTTATCGCCCCAACAAGGTCTTAAAACATTTTGTCTAAAATTACATGGTCCATTGAAAAAAATTAATATACTATTTCTCAGTATTTGACTATTGAATTTACATTACATATGCCTAGTTAGACTCTGAAACTCCTGAACCACTCCAGCTTGCTTACCCTTCATATGGCATTTTTCTTTGGGAGTTATTTTTATTATTCTAAACCAGTAAGTGGTACTAATGGTGATTTAGAAGAGTAGTTATCATCACCATAAAACAAAAAACTGACATAATCAGGGTAAATTGAAAGGAAAAATCATTAACTGATATCTTCTATTACGATAAACTAAAAAAAGGACGCTAAAACCTGAGCCTTGTTGCAACCACCAATTATGAATTGTTTTTATGAGAGACGAAGTAGAATCTAACTTGAACAACACCATTTTTGTGGTTTACTATTTTAGCACACCAAATATGTACAGATACCAACATAATATCAACTCACTACCTTGCAAGTACACTGACGAAAAAAATAAAATGACACTTAAAGTTTGAGATTTATCATAGCAATAAAGTTTGACCTTATAAGCAATCGTACAAATAACACTTCGCATGAGGATTTTTTATGGCTGTCTCGATGATAAAAGGCTTTCCAAGACAAATTCAATTAAGTTGCAGATGAAGTTTCTTTTATACTCAAAATTATGAAATAACCAGTACCAACTATGAGTTTTCATACAAGTCTTTTAGTAAGTTATCGTCGAATCAGTTTATTCCTGGAAAAATACTTACTTCCTAATTACTCAGTCTGTCATGCTCATTACATAATGAGTCCATTTAGCTATGAACGCAAAGCACAAATAATATCATTGTGATAATTATCGGTTTTCTGATGCAATATTCAAATATTTTGATCATAAACAATAGTATAATAAAGATATGGGAGCGATAACTGGAAGGGTTTTTTTTATCACCTCTTCTTATAGATAGGAACTACTTTTGCTATTTTTAAACAATTGAAGGAAATGTCGCCTTCAATATAACATTCATTAAATTAGATAAGTTAGTGAGTTCAGCTATGACACTGATAATCTGTTTAGTAAATCTATATTCTACGATAAAAACTAACCATAGTACGTCTTCACATACTCACCCGATAGATTCTACCAGAATTTACCAGATAATTAAGCAGACTACTTATAGGACATCTTCAACAACAATGTACTTTACCTACACATATATCACGATATTTCTTGTGAGTACATCACATAATATTACCATAATTATTTACTGATAAGAGCTAAGAGCTACAACTAAAGAATCATCAGGTACTTAGTGTAGGTTTTATTCATAGTCTAGAATGTATTGCTACATTTATAAAATAATACATTAAAAAACATTAGAATCAATATGAAGCACTTCAATTAGCATTGCACTTCAAGCCCGTTTCTCAGGTGCTTTATTCAAGTTGTTTGCAGCTTTGATAATATCTCCATGCAGCATTACAGTTTTCGTATCATTTATTTTGTATGACCTCTTAATGTAATCTTCATTTGCCAAGATTTAGCTATTTCTCCTACACCTTAAGCAAGAGGCTTATATTAAACAGTTTTTTCTAGCTTCCTTGTACGACTGACAATTAAGCCGAACAAGTATCTCATCCTTTTCTCTGTACCTTTACTATTTTTTAAATTCTGGTACATTAACAAACCTAAACACAAACTTCTAAAATTCTTAAGTTTATGTTGAGCGTAAAACCATTGAAATAATATTTGTGGCCATTTTTGAATTTTTAACTGATAACTGCTTTTTAAATAACATGTTTCTGGTCATATAAAGCTAGTCCATATAAATTATATAAACAGACGCACTCTCAATCTATGGAATTGTCACTCACAGTGTCCCAGAGTCATTTACTATAGTACAAAATTGTGTACAGATAAAAACCTAAACAACGTTTAAATAAAGTTGTGCTCAAGATTGTGTACCCAAGAACTCCTCACTGAGGAATCACAAAATAATACAAAAGAGATGAAGCAGGGTTCTTTGACTTGTCTCTGACCCGGCTAACGGAGCGAGGAATGGAAGTTACGACATGCTGAGAAATTTGAGTCGAATTGTCCACAGGAGAATGAAACACTGGGATATGCTCCATATTCACTAATCGATGGATATCAAAGCAACAGTCCATGGAATTGGCGGCACACAACATCTCCAGTCAAAAGTCTAAAGGCCAAGAGGCAAACGCTGTCGCGGCGCAAAGTTGTATTGGCAAAACTGTGCTTTACTCAGGGGACAGCGCGCGGGTGTTTTGCTGAGTGCGACTTTATGCCGTCGAGGAATGATGATTAACTCAGAAGAGAACACTACTATAAACAAGACCATGGCAATGTCTGAAACATCCCATTGGCCAGTCTACTATCGACGCGCCATTCAGAACAAAAGATCGCGGCATGCTGACAGATAGGGAATATCTGTTTGCTCCTCAACCACGGACAATCTGCAAGGACCTCCACACTCGCTGCTCGGACACAGGAAATGATCGTACTCTTTTGGCTGGGAAAAGTTTTGAGATCAATACCTCTGGCCCGTACAGCCCCTTAACACGACCATTTGCATACATCGAAGCTGATTATCCACCTTTTTTTTCGTTATCTTATTATGAAAATCATACTTGGCGGTGAAGCGCTAGCAATGACGGACGAAGAAGGTCAAGACGAGCCGTTGTAAACTCCTGGTTGTCATAACGCCAGATGTACGGTAGGCAGAATTTCCTAACATATATATTGAATCATTTTCGGAGATTTCTTTGACAGAGGGATTTCAAAACTTACAGTTATTTAAAGCATATATGATAACGTGCACTTGAACAAACAAGGCAAACTATAGTAGAAAAATAAAGAAAAGCTTGCATGGCGCCATTTCTGAAAATAAATGTACTTTTGAAGAAAAAATAATTGTTGCTTTTTATTCTACAAAAAAAAAAAACGAACGGCCCTTATACTTAAAGAAATCAACAAGCCTACACTCAGTAGTTAACTCTCGACGGGGAGATTCACATTAACCTAAAAAATTCCTTTTGGTTAATTTATACTTGGACTTCTTAATACTAATACCTAATACTAGATTTAAATGTTTGGACTTGGAAAGCAGTTGTAAGATTTTATTGAAAGATTTTCTTTATGCGTGTCACATTTTGACACCTGTTAGAAAAGATTATTTCTTCTTGTGAGGTTTAAGAGTTTATACTGTATTTTTAAATTTAAATTGGTTACGAAGTAGAGCATTTAGTGCCAGTAATTTATGTTTCTGGATTGTTTAAGTGTGGTTTGAATACATAATTGTAAAAATATTATATAGTAAGCAAACTTTGAAAAATTCTGGTTGATGACCAAGTAGTTTCAATCATATTGGACACATTTTGCACCTTGGGCCTGTCGTCCTTAACTTATTGCCACATAATACCTCTAATTGTTAAATAATTTTAAGTCCTTTGATGCCAGATTTCACTTTTGGCACATTTGTTGTTTTTCTTATTTCTTTATATTTATTCTTTATTCTTATATCATATCATGGGTAATGATCATTTGTCCACTTTCCAAGCTTGAACATAACATATCATTCTTACAGTTAACTTGATTTTTGAGTAGGATATATTGGCCAACCAAACTTGTATTAGAGAAGACTCAACTAAAAATTAGAATATTTTAACACCTTCAGGCACTATCTAATCTGTACTCTCTGTGTGATTATGTAATGTAGGACAGGGACTTGCTGAACCTGGGTACAGGCAGTGTCAGCTGGTGGGAGGTGAACGGTCCGGGCTGTAAGCCTGTGTACCTGGCCAATCTCAGCACTCTGGAGGTGCCTTGGCGACCTCTGCGGCCAGACTCTGTCTCCGACTGTCCTCCTGGAATATCATCTACTGGAGTCTGCTCAGGCTTTGCTCCACCTCTGTTTGGCCGTTAGTACAGACTGCTTTACTTTATGCAATACCATGATAAAACTATGGTAAACTTGAAGAGCAAAGTTTAAAAAACCATTACAGTATGGTGACTAATATAACATTATATCAGTTTTCAAAAACTGTATGCTTTGTTATAATTATTGTAAAAATGTTATTATCTTACATGAATAGTTGTTACTGGGATCAATCGTAAAGCGTCAATAAGGTATTTTTTACTCCTTTTGTGTTGAGATACAGTGAATAACTTGGAGCCAACATTATGAAAAGTTGTAATAGTTACGAGTAGTTTTTATAAATATTTTTGTGTTGTACAACAAACATTGCTCTAACTAATATTTTTATTGCAGGCTATTGGATTGGTATCAAGTGTAATCATAAGCAGGTCCCTTATGGATGAAGATGACACCTGTAAGTACAATTAATTATACATGTAAATAATAAGCAACATTACCTTAATAAAATAAAATCAATAGATTAAATTAATTAAAATGCTTCACTTGCATTAATCTCTTATACTATCTCAATAATAATCTGAATATTAGTATTTATATTGTTTAAAAAATTATAAATATTAAACTGTAAATAATGAAAATTTTATCTCAAAATGAGGACAGTAAGAACTAAAATACAATTCAGTGTACATTAAACCAGGCATGTGCCCTAGCAGCATGATGTATACACAAGTAATCCCAATCCCTCCATATTCTGCTACATAATGCAACTTAAATTTACACAGGACAAGGTATTTTTAAAATATGGACCAACATTTTAAGAATTGGTAAAAATAAATAGAAATATTTATATTTGTTTTAGTTCAGAGCTTTAGCTTGCTCGATTTAGGGTTTAAATATATATTTTTGTAAATCTTAAATACTTGGATACAAAATTATAATTTTAGATAAAGTTATTTATACAGATATAACTTTATTGCAAGAAATATGGAAATGTTGAATGTTGTTATATTGAATTGTTGTAATATAAAAATTCATAATTTTAGTTAAAGCTTTAATATATTGATATTGAAACCGTTACATCGTCCGCTCGCCACACCCGCAACAGGCAAAACCATCAGGGCAAGCGCGCGCGACCATGGTGTGCGAACGGGATGCGGATCAAAACAAAACTAGGTAAATAAAAAAGAACACCCGTTGGGTCCAGTTATACTCAGGGTTCATATTACTAAAGACACAGTCCAGATAGGCCCCTATCCCATTTTAGTTAGAATATAAATAATATTTTATATATATATCTAGTATAATATATAAATACTATAAATAAAAAAAAAAAAAAATAAAATAAAAATAAAAAGTGCACCTGCAGCTAAGTAATACCTCAAACAAATCCTCGTCAGAGTGCTACCCTGGCATACAAAAATTAGAAAACCAGCCATAAATATTGAAAGCAAAGACAAATGCCTAAATTCTCACCCGGTACTTCTCTTCGGCTTAAGGGCGGGCTCTACTAATGAAATCCAAGAATATAACTAAAAATAATATCCTAAAAATCTAACTTAAAAATTAAAATAAACCAAAATATTAAACCTATTATAAATGGCTAAAAAAACCAATAACAAATAAAATTAAAGAATATGGGCAGGGTTATCACAGTAAGATTGACTCTAGTTAGGAAATTGTCCAATCATGGTGGCCGTCCTTCAGCTAGAGTGCGAAAATGCGAAGGTTCCTCCTCTAGTCGACCACATATATCTGCCAATGATGTGGAGAGATGACCAGCTAGAAGAGAATCAACTCATCTTCCTGGAGCTCTCATCAGTGTGAGGGGCCGTAAACTTAGCGGCACATGTCAGGAAGGAAAACAGCCCTCAGCAAAACTAAACCACAAACACTTAATGAAACAACGAAATATTAAACTGGAGATACTCCTAAACTTGTACACCACGGCTCGGAGTTCTTGCACGCCACTCTACGGAAAGACCCAAAACGCCTTCAAATGGTCAGTGGGCTCTGCAGCAATAAACCTACCACACACATACACTATATAAAAGCACACATGAGCCAGGGGGAAGATTATAGGTATTGATAACCGGCTCAGACTCCCCCAAAAACAGGAGGAACTCCCCGCTGGTTAATTTCTTACACAAATGAAGGAACCTAAGCGAAATGCCTCTCCCCCCAATGGTTGAAGAATTATAAACCGGGAAACCCTGACAGTCTGCAGAGAAGGGGAAAAACAAGAAAATCCAGTTGGAGGCAAGAAATCACTCCAAGAAGTTGCGTGGGTACAAAGAAGAAAACAGGAACCTTGATCCCAGGAAGAAAGAGCAGAGGATTTAGTTGATTCTTTGTCTGGTTGTGTGAGTGTATTCGTTGATTGTTGTTTTGTGATTTTGGATTTGTGTGTGTGTGCTTTTGTAGATCAGGGCCTCTGGACTAAGAAAACCCCTCCGCGCACAGACATAAAGAGAAATCACGGATGACTCCGGCAAGGCTTCAGATGGGATATGTGGCACCTTCCTGAAAATCTTCCGGACTGAGGATCTCCCAGTCGGGGCAGTCACCGGACGTCAGGAAACTTTAAGATGCACGGTGGGGGGAGACCAGTCCAACTGTAGCAAAGGGTTTTTTTAAAGTTTAGTCAGCTCTTTTATCCAAAGGTCCGAAACTGACCTGGGTGAGCCTTGCAAGGTTTAAAACTATTGATCCCCCACCTGGAAGGGGATTGGCAATACGGGACCTCGGTTGTACTTCCTCCTTACTAACTCCCTAGCCCGAATGAGATTTCGCCTGGCTGCCTCCTGAAGTGGCTTTCCACATTGGGAGTACCAGCGGAGGGTGGCAGGAAAGACTCCGACTAATTTTTTCCAAAGGTTCGTCCAAAGGTTGTTTGGCGGAAAGCCAAATTAATAACTCGTTAAAGGTACCTCCTTGTGCCTTTCATGCTGGGCCGTCATTAAAGGCAAATTGCGGGATCCAAGGTAGTTGTTGAATCCAGGTGAGTCTGTTTACTTTTCCGCAATGAAAGGCTCACATGGAAAGGGGGAAGGCAGATCGAAGAATTTGCGATTATACAACGTATCGGCGTTGACGAAGGCTGAGGGATAGAAAGGGGAAGTAGTTCATCCCCCCACCATGGCGGATTCCGATGCCCAAAGCACATTTTTTAAAGATATTGGAGACAAACTGTGAAACCATTATCGGAAACCTAAGGGTGGCGGGGATTCCAATAGTGTTGAATCAAAAATGGTTTACGAAGTGCTTGCACCGTGAGCTGCGCGGGACTAGCACTCCGCAATGGGAAACCAACCCAAACAAACTTGGAGGAGGGGAGGCATTCACACACAAAACCAAAAAAAAAAAAAAAAAAAAAAAAAAAAAAAAAAAAAAAAAAAAAAAAAAAAAAAAAAAGTAGGAACTTTTTTTTTTTAAAAATTTCCGGACTTTGCTACGCGGGGAGAGGGCCCCCAACATAGTCAAATGGAAATGAAACCTCTCTCCAAAGGTTTCTTTCCTGCACTTCAGATGACAAAAGGACCCAACTTGCGTTATTTTGAGCGGGTTTGCTGTATGCGGAGCACCAGTTCACGAAGAACGTCACTCGAGCTGTTAATTATCCCGGGGGTCCATTACCTTTCCAGATGAACTGATCCCTAATCTTCGCGATGGTCTTATGGTGAATTCCTAAGATGTCCGCCCACAGGAGAAGAATGAAAATACTGCAAAGGGGACCATCGGTACAAGAAATGCTTCTGGCAGACACTAACTTAGGTTTTCTCCCGCTGCTTGTTACGGGCAGCATAGAAGCACCTCGGTACAGAAAATAAGGAGGGTGGGCACCTCCGTTTTTAAGCTCATTGATAGATAGCTAGTCAGCTCGCGGATCCCCCTTAAGTTGGTGTTGGAACAATGGTACGAAAAAGGCCAGAGGAAAGTCTAGGAGCACGCACAACATGGGCGGCTCTGATAGATTCTGGTGGTCGTTTTGGGTAGGTGATAACATGCGTGACAGAGTGTCCGCTATGATATTTTGGGTGCCTCGCACGTGCTGCCACTGTGATATTAAGGGCAGAAACTTTGGACTACCAGGCGACAATCTTCCCGAGCGGGGGGGTTGACGGGGTGTGGGCAAAGGAGCCAAGATAAGTGCACTGGTTGTCGGTTTCGTCAACAAAAATTCTTTATGTTCCTAGGGTAAAACCGGCCTGAAACTTATTAATTCCAAAACACTATGACAGCCCCAAAGAACATTCCAGCTCATAAGCAGAACAACTCTATCTTCTCACATGGGCGTTAACGTTTGCGTTGAAGCATCAAGCTATGGGGCTGCCGGACGGTTACCCATCTACTTCTTGCACGATAAAATCAGCCATGCAACGGCTGCTAAGCGAGGAAGCCATCAAGCTTTTGCATAGACGAACTTACGTACCTGAAAATCAGGGCATAGCAAGACTGGAGGCTGCAATCACTGCCTTTCTTTCAGCTGCTCAAAAGGCAGGGGGGGGGTCTGTTGCGCTTCAACCCCACTAAACACCTTGGCACCCTTTTTCCTAAGAGAGTTCAGAGGGGGCCGCCAACTTCAGCAACTCATTGGGGATGAAAACTGACGATTTAAAAATTTATCATTCCCACAAAAACGGGCGAATCCCCTTGGCATCCCTAGGAGGAGGGAAACTCACCCTGATTGCCTGGGTTCTCTCTGGATCAATACAAACACCACTTCCGAGTGAAGAGATCAAGATGACCCACGAAACGGATATTTCTAGGGCTGAGCACAAAAACTCACCTTTTGCAGGATTGACGGTGAAGGCCAGACTCCTCGCAGCCCTAGTTAGGAACATTACTCTAGATGAGTCAAGTGCTCCTCATAAGACTCTCACTGTACCACAAGCAGGTCATCCCAGATAGGTTGAACTACGGAAACTTAAATTTTGACCATACATTGAAAGATTAGAATCCAGGTAGTCTGGTGAGTTGTTTTGGGCCCCCACCAGCCCAAGCCCATTGGGCCACTCGAGAAGTGAACTGGTACAAATTCCAAGGACACACAAAAGGGGCAGTGAGAGGTCGAGACTAGTCGTTTTTAGAGAAATCTGATGGATAATGCCTGATTAAGATCAAAAATTGGAGAACATACTTGGCCTTACCCCCAACCAGTCGGAAAAGCAGAATGACATAATCGGGGGAGAGGCACGGAGTCCCAAATTTTCTATTCTGAGCATTGAGCTTTTCGATAAATTCCAGGACAATCTGGTACTTCCACCATTAGGTGTTCGGCCACTAGAAAACGGCGTTGGGGACGTGGAAAAATCTTGAGCAAGACGGCACGATGTACCCCACTCTTAAGTAATATCATCAATCATTATCTTTCTCAAGACATTTCCATCTTGGGGCCGGAGCAAGCTGTATTATGGATGGGGAACGTACAGGACGGGTTGTCTGTAAGACGAATCCTTCGTATTCAACGAGATTGGATCGTGCCCAGTTTGTCAGTTAGGACTTCAGGAAAAACTGGATAAACAAATCTTGCCTTATGTCTCATGCCTACTTTCGGCGTAAGATGTTCTAGTTGGTCAGGAGGGAGTCCTAAGCTCTTATCTTCCATGCTCTAAGGGCAGCAGGCTCCGACGAGACTCGACATCTGAAAAGGGAACGAGCACCGCGCTGGGCGGAAAGCAAAGAAGCAACCTTGGGACTGGAGGCCAAATTTGCCAAAAGTTCATGCCAGTTTTTCTCGATTCCAAAAATCTGCTCCCAAGATGAAAGGAATAAGTCAGGTCCTTAGCCACCACAAACGCTCCAATCCCAAGAGAAATAATTAATTTTGATGTGAATTTGGGCACTACAGATAATAGGTAACGGGAAGGGTTGTGCGCTGATGTGAAGCAGTCCAGCAGATAAGTGAAACTAGGCTTCAACCCCTGCCGTATTAGCCCAGAGGACTTTTAGATCTTCAAAAAAAAACGACAAAGAAATAGGCTGCGTGGCTGACCCAGAATCAAAAGGGCCTTATTCTGCCACCACATTCCCCACAAGTTACATCCAGTTCGTGGGCCAGGGTTTGACGCGGGCAGCCCTTACTCCATGCGCAGCCAGAGGCAGCAACCTCCCCTCTCGGCCAACGATGTATAACTGTCCAAAAGTCCTATTTCTTTCTGTTTTCTTTCTGTTCCTGTATTAAAACCAGCTACCCTTTTACCATCAAAATCAGGTACATATATTGCTCCTCAAAATTACCTTTACCGGCACGAGTCGGGCTTACTCGTCCGCAAGCTTACTAGTTTTTTTTTATTTAAAGTGGACAAAAACGGTTCTAATATGTCCCCAACTTGCTTGCAGCCAATATACAGGTAGGAGGCTGCCTACGGGATAGGAGCAGCTGCTGGCAATCAGACTGCACCGGAGCATGGACCGGCCCCGGAGGCAAGTGAGGAAGATGCCTCGACATGGCCCCCCTTATGATCATCCGCATCCTGAACCCCTATATAGGAGCATGATGGATGAGGCGGGTCCAAATCGCAAAAGCATGCGGGACGGCTACAAAAAAATCAAACGGGAGCGTTCTTCAGGTTTTAATGCCCTCCAAAGATCAGGCTCACCAACTCCGTTTCGCTCAAGCTCAAGCGCAACACACGGGCTACATTCCCGTATCTCCCGACAAAATGGTGCTCAAACGTCTCGTCTGGGTTGCCTGAGGACGGTAAAACGGCGTTCCACCGCCCAAGCGCTCCCTAACCGAGCAGGTACAAAGAACCTCCAACGATCTCGGCCGTGGAACTGGTCAAAGGTGGCACCTCTCTTAAGGGCAGTCTCGAAGGCGATCAAAAAGTAGGCACTTAAAGGAAAAAACTTGCCGCTAATATCTGCATAAGCATGGCATCGTGTCATACCAGGACATTTCTCTCAGCTTTAAAAACTTCCAGAAGGAAATGGATAAGTAATTAGTAATGTCAAGCCCATCAACTACTGGGGAAGTGTTGTAAAACACACCCCAAAGGATGGGGCCAGTTTGCCAAACGCTAGAAAAAGGAAGGCACAAACTATAGATGATGCCTCACCAGCCGCTTCAGGAGGGCCACTACCCATCGGAGACATAGATAACTCTGGGAGGCTCGAAAGAAAGAGCGGGTGGATGGTTAGCAAATGTATTGGTAGTGGGAAACCCCGTCGGGTGGGCGTGACAGCGGTAAATAGTACCCCATTCTCTTTCACGGGCCGTGAGTGAGGCGCACCTCACTCAAAACCATCTAAGGCTTGTTTTAATTTGTTACTGGCCGCAGAAAAAGCCTAAACTTTTAATATCAGAGTCCTAAACTAGGGAGCTGACATAAGTAAAACTATTCATGTCACGCCAATGTAAAAAAAGCTGAGCTGCCAATCTAGCCTTTGCTGACCCGGACATGGGAAGTGAGTTCAAAAATTTAAATATCGTCTCTCTAATTTTTTCCTCCATTCGGGTTTTACAAAACTCAAATTCTTGTGTTTAAATTTGGAACTCTGCGATTCCAGCTGCAGGTTCCAAACGCATATACAAGCCCGTAATTGAGCTCTTTAATGCCCTCACATCTCCCTCGGGCTTCTGTTCCTCTCGCCAGGGACCTCAAAAACCAACTCAGGGCATTGCGTAGATGTTCAGGCACCAGGGAAAACGCCATACGCCAAAACAATTTTTAGACAACATAAAATACAACTCAATAAACAACACAAAAGCGTACGCACAACAATTACTTAGTAAACCTAAGTGGACTCAACTCACAAAAGGCTTACACTGACGAAGGTCCAAAGTGGAAGAACTAAATACTGCTACCTAATAGAAGGATACTCCCTGCAAATATACACTAACCACAACCTACAAAACACAGAAGCAATAAAATATATAACAAAAACAACACATTGATAGGGGCAGAAGTATGAGCTACAGTTAGATAAATTTTAGCGGTGTTTAAGCAATTTAGGAGTCCCTTGCTCCCTGCAAAGGGTAAGTCTGCAGGAAGGCACAGACACTAATACCAATTCCACCCGGTAATCCTGTGCTAGGGCGAGCTCTCCTAATGAAAAAAAAGTTGTGTACTTTAACCTCCCCCTACCTAACACTAACCTACACCAACAAACAAAACCAGAACTGAGGAGAAGTGAGAAGAGCAGCTAACCACGCTCTGCTACCATTTGAAACCGTACATCGCCGCTCGCACACCCACAGCAAACCATTCAGGGAAGCGCAGCGCCCATGGGTGGCGATAACGGGATGCCGGATCAAAAAACACATAAACTAGGTAAAATCACCACCGGGCGCGCTTAACCCCCCTCCCCTAATCAAAAAAAATAAAAACGCCCCAACGCCCTCCGTAAAAATACAGCCCCTGGCCGGAAAAACGTGGCCGGCCGCGCTTTCCCACCCCGCCCTCGCTCTTTCTTCTTGGGCACCCCTCCCCTAAAAAAAATAAAAAAAAAAAAAACCCGCCCGGTGGGCTCCCCTAGGTCACAAAAGAAACCACCGTGGGTCAGTATACTCAGGTTCATTTACTAAGACACAGCATAGGCCCTATCCAAGTCAATATAAAACTAGTATATATAAATATATATACTATAAAATAAAAAAAACAAATTTAAAAAAAAAAAATAAAAAGTGCCTCGCGTTAGTGCAGTAGTATACCTCAAACGAATCCTCGTCCAGGTGCACCTGCATGTACCACAAAAATTTAGAACAAAACGCCATAATTTGAAACAAGAAATGCCACAATTCCACCCTGGTTTATCCTTCGGGCTAAGGGGCAGGGCTTCCTAATGAAATCCAAGAGAAATAAACTAAATAATATCTAAAACTAACTTAATAATTAAATAACAAAATATAAACTTATATAAATGGCAACAAGTAACAATACACAAATAAATAAAGAATATGGGCCAGGGTTGTATCACAGATGATTGGACTAGTAGAAAATGTCAATTCATGGTGGACCGTCCTTCAGCAGAGCGCAAAAGCGAAGTGTTCTCTGCGACCCACGCATGATGGACGAGATGAACAGCAGGAATATCTAAATACTTCATCTCCTGGGATCCTCATCAGTGAGGGGCCAGTAAACTTAGCCGCCCACATAGGTCAGAAGGTAGGAAGTAGCTGCAGCAAAAAAACTAAACAAACACTTAAATAAACAAAGATATACTTAAACTGGGAGGCTACTCCTACACTTGTTTACACCACGGCTCGCGAGTCTTTGCCACTCTACCGGAAAGGCCAAACGCCTTCACAATGGTCAGTGGACCTCTGCAGCCAATATAGACTCACACACACATACACTATATTAAAAACACAACACATGAGCCGGGGGAGACTAGTAGGTTATTGAAACCGGCTCAATATAGAAATTGGACATTTAAAACCAATAATCATAACAAAAACATCTCCTGAAAAAAGGATAAAGAAGTTTTGTTGATGATGTAAAAATGTGAAGTATCAAACACCATCCACTGTGGCTCTCTCTGATATCTGGGTTAATTTTGGACTACTATTAACCCCAGACCTGTATGGCATGTAGACCTACTTTGTAATTCTTCAAAATGTTATCTTTGGTGGCTGGTGGGAGGTTGAGCTACAATGTAGTCGTTTTGGTAGCTTTTGTTACAAATCAAACATTTTAATTGTGAAATTACTACTCCAAATGCAAAGTAATGCATGAACCAATCAATAAGATACTTGCTTTTGTTATAACTACAATCTTCCACTAGCCTCATAATTTATATAAGTAGAGGTGGCCAACCTGAACCTGGAATTAAACCGGGAAATGTTAAAAACAGTTTTTCCCATGTCCAAGAACTTATAAAAAAAACCGAAGACATAATTGGAAAGTTCCTTGAATCGGACGAAGCTGATTATTCTCGAAACATTGTATTCTTTTGCGACGTGGATCCGTGAAATTTGTGTAATGAAGATCAGACGATATTACGATAATATATATATATATATATATATTCGGCGGAGCTTACACTCTGAGAGCGTATTGACCGCAATTTACAAATGGGTTATTATCTATTTAAATATTATTCAGTTTGTTGAAGTAGGGGTCTGCGCCGGGACGATATTAGTTTCAACTCTTATTCTTGAGTGAAAATGGTTATTTTGACAAGACGTGTATAAGGATAGATAGCACAGGCTAAAATTTACACTATTCACCCTTTTAAACAAGGTTAATAGGTATGGTTCATTGAATAATATAATATGTTTGACAGTTTTATAAGAGGGTTGCAACCCGAGTTTTTGAAGGTGATCATTTTTGGAGGAGAAATTAGTTGAGGTAAGCTGTACAACAAGTAAACGCCATAGAAGGGCGCATTTGCAGTCTGATATGGCTGCGACAGCAATGACCAGAATGAGCTGATGGCTCTGAGCGGCAGGAGAAGAAACCGAGACAATTTATTTTCTAGAATTGGTGGCGGATAAGTGGCTACTATTGTGTGGTACCGCCTTTGCCACTCATGTCATGTCTCAGTAGTCGGAGTGTTCCTATGTAGTTCAGGAATACAAACATTAAACTTTAAGTTTCAGCTCGATCCGGCACGCGTTACCTTACTGCTTACCGCTCCATCATGGCCAAGGCCATGGTTGGTCTTTGACTTGAGTGCTCCTCATACACTTTCTGATTGGGTCTTACAGATTAACATAGTTAAAACAAAGAAAATTATGTTTGTGTTAAGATATCACAGTAACATCTAAAGCCCACTGTGGGAAGGCCCTTTGGCGTTTTTTTTTACACTGGCAAGGAAAATTACGCAAGTTTTGTTTCCAAACTGTAAAAAAATCACGTCCTCTAAACAGCGTGCAAGAGCTCTCACGATTACTGCTGCAACCAGTGGTTGAACTGTTTGTTTAGCAAGACCTGGATCAGTGTCGGCTATCTAAAATTTCTATTATAAACATTCCCTTGACATCTCAGGACTTCGTAATCAAATAAAATCAAAATAATCCTTATTATTAATTTGCACATTTTGTTGTACTATTACAAATTTAAATATTAAGGTCTTAAGGGAAAGTGCTCAAATTCTTCTAAAGAATATAAAGCGAAATTTGCTAGAGCACTGCATTTCTTGCAAATATAGCTGGTTACGATAAGCAGTCACTGCTGCACTTGGCATAAGGGTTAAAGTACATGTCTTACAGGTGTTTTATTTAGCTTTAAAATCTATATTAGAGAATCAGAAATT
>NW_025785933.1:0-20480 GCF_021130785.1 Homalodisca vitripennis | reverse complement strand
GAAACCTTTACATCGCCGCTCGCCCCACCCACAGAAAACCCAAACGGGAAAAACGCCCCGCCCAGGTGGCGAACGGGATGCCGGGATAAAAAAATTTAAGCGCTAGGTAAAAGAAGAAAAAAAAAAAACCCATTCACCCGTGGGTCAGTATACCACCAGTTCATTTAGCTACGAAACAACACAGGGCAAGGCCTACTCCAGTCAATATACGTTTAAAGCTATCAATAGAATATTACATATTATAACCAAATAAAAAAATAAAAAGTGCACTTTGCAGGTAGAAATATACTAGCCCCTCGAACAATTACTTGTCAGGTGCAACCTGCATACAAAAAATTATTGACACGCCATAATTTTTGAAACAAGAAATGCCAAATCCCACCCGGAATACCTTCGTGCTAAGGCGGGGCAAGTGGCGGCTAACCTAATGAATATCCAAGAAATAAACTAAATAATAATCTAAACAACTAACTTAAAATTATAATAAGCAAAATATTAACCCAGCCCAAACTATATCATAATGGGTCAACAAATAACAATAACCAAACATAAATACCAAGAATCGCATGGGTATCACCAAGATTTTGACTAGCGCTAGAAATGTCCATCCATGGTGGCTCGTCCCTCAGGGCAGCAGGGACGCAAAGTGACAGGTTCATCTGCGACCACGCAAGATGGAGAGCATGAGGCAGGAAAGATAACAACAGGCTCATCCCTTGAGACCTTCATACAGTGAGGGGGCCGTAAACCTAGCCGCAGGTCATGTTAGAAGGAATCAGTGCTCAGGCAAATCTAGCATGCAAAATCACTAAAATCGCAAACCAAAGAATTTCTAAACACGTAGCTACTCCACCAACTAGATAACACTGACAGCTCAGAATCTTATACGCTCACTCTGCCGGAAAGGCCAAACGCCTTCAAAATCAGTTCGCCTCTGCAGCTCAATCAAACCACACACAGCCACTATATAAATAACCACACATGGAGGCCTGGGATATATACCGGCCTACTATCGAACCGGCTCAGGCACCCTCCTCCCACCTCAAAAGGAGGAACTCCACCTCAGTTAATTTCTTCAAAAAGAAGAAAGATACGTGCCGAACGAAATTCCATCTCAACCCCCAAAGGGTTGAAGAATATGATAAACCTAAACCGCGGAAAACTCCTGAAGTATGCAGAGAGGGAAAGACCAAGAAAATCCCAAAGAAAACTCCAGGTTGGAGGCAAGAAATCCTCTCCAAGAGTGCGGCGGTTGGGTATGCAAAGAAGAAAAGCAGGAACCTTGATCAGGAAGGTAAGGAGCATAGGAACATCATGCTCCTCATGCGACCTAAAACCACTTCCGCACAGACTAAAGCGAAAATCACGGATGACTCCGGCAAGGCTTCAGATGGGATATAGTGCGCCTTCCTGAAAATCTTCTCGATCTGAGGATCTCCCCAGCTTCGGGTACAGCTGAGTCACCAGGAGTCAGAAACTTCAAGATGGTGCGTGGGGGACCAGTCCACCTGTAGCAAAGTTTATAGGCATCTCTTTTGTCCACAGCCGAACTGGACAGGGTTGATGCCTTGGGTCAGTACAAACTAGATCCACCCCACCTGGAAGGGGATTGGCAAATACGACCATCGGTTGTCACTTCCCCTCCTTAGCTAACATACCCTGAGCCCGAATGAGTATTCCGCCTGCGCTGCCTCCCAAAAGTTGGCTTTCACATCGGGAGATGAACGCAAACCCCTAAAGGAGGTGGTCAAACAGATCCGCTAAATTTCCAAACGGTTCGCCAAAGTGCGAATTGTTTGGGCGGAAAGGGTCCCGAAGGCCAAATACATCAATCTCGAGAATGTACACATGCCTTGTGACTTTCATGCTGGGGGTTCGCCTATGTCAAAGGGGCAAATTGGATCCCAAAGGTAGTTTGTTGATCCCCAGGTGGTCTGATTCTTCCCGCATGAAAGGCAAGTGAGAGCAGATCGAAGATTGCGGCGATTAAAAAACCGTTCGGTATCGGCGTGAGATGTACTGACGGATAGAAAGTGGGAGAGTATGCACATGGCGGATTCCGTGCCCAAAGCAGCATTCTTTTAAAGATTGTCATTCAGAAGACAAATTGTGAACCATTATCGGAAACTAAGGTGAGGCGTCTGGGTGATTCCAAGAGTGTTGAAAAAACAAAGCGTATACGAAGTGCTTTGCACGGCACCGTGAGTCTAGCGCGGTTAGGCACTCCGCAATGGGAACAACCAAACAAACTTTGGAGAAGGCATTCCAGCACACAACAAAGTAGGAACTTAATTTCCAGTGACTTGCTACGCGGGAGAGGCCCAACATAGTTACAACCCATGAAAACCTTCTAAACCTTCTCTCAAGGACTTTTTACCGATACCGCTCACCTCAGATGACAAAAGACCCAAGTCTTGGTATCCCTTTTGAGCGGGATTTTGCTTAGCGAGCAACAGTTTCACCAAGAATGGAAAAACGTACTCGATGCTGCAACATCCCGCCGGCTCCACATATACCTTTCCAGATAGAACTGATCCCTAATGCTTCAGGCGATGGTTCTATATTGAAATTCCTAGATGTCTCACACCCGCACAGGAGAAGGACCATAGAAAATTATCTGAAAAGACCATCGGTACAAGAAAGCTTGGCAGCGGTCACATAACTTGATAGGTTTTCTCCGCTGCTTTAGTCAGCGGCAGTGCATAGAGGGGCACCTCGGTACAGGAAAATAAAGGCGAGGGTGGCGGCACCTCCGTTTTTAAAGCTCATTGATGATACGGTCGGTCAGCTCGGGATACCTTAAGTTGGTCGAGTGGAAACCCAATGTCCGAAAATGCCCAGAGGGAAAGTCTAAGAGCATCGCCACATCACATGGTTCGCGTACTCTGATAAAATTCTGGGTGGACGTTTGGGTAAGTGATAGCATGGCGTGACATGAGTGTCCGCCTATGCATATTTGTGGGTGGCCTCGGCACGTGGGCTTCCATCTGCACTGTGAACTTAACCGGGCAGAAATTCTGGACTATTCACTCAGCGGACCCAATACTTTCCCGAGCCTGACGGCGGCGTGGGGCAAAAGGAGGCCAAGGAAAGTTGAACTCTTCTGGTTGTCGGTTTTCGGACAACAAAAATTCTTTTATGTTCTAGGTAAACGTGTATAGGAAAGACGCCGCTGAAACTTGTTAATTCCAAACGACGACAGTCCCAAAACAATCTTTCCAGCTCATAAAACGAACAAACTCTTTTCCTTCTGCACAAGGGGGTTAACGATGCTGTGGAAGTGGGTCATCAAGGTATGGGCTGGCACGAGATAGGCCATCTACTTCTGTTCGGGCGCATAAAAACAGGCAGGGCACACACGGGCTAAGCGAGGAAGCAATCAGTTTGCAAGACGATAACCTAGCGACTGAAATCAGGGCATAGGCGTCCACAGTAACTGGAGGGCTCGCATCACTGCCTCCTTACACTTTCAGGTCAGCTGCTGCAAAAGTAAAAGCAGTCTGTTGCGCTTCACCGCGCACATCAAACTTGGGCAGGCCGACTTTTTATTCCCTAAGTAGACTTCAGAGGGGGGTCCGAGCCGCACACTTTCAGCAACATTGGGGATGATAAAACGACGATAAAAATTTTATGCATTCCCACAAAACGCGGGGCGCAATCCACCTTTGGGAGTACAATTATCCTTATAGGAGGACGAGCGAAACTCCCCTGACTTGCTCTAGGGTTCTCTCTGGATCGAATACATACAAAAAACAACACCTAGCGAGAAGAGACAAGAATGGTGGACGTTTCCAGACACGATTATTTTCGAGATTCACGGCTGAGCAAAAACTCACCTTTTCATTGGATTGACGGTAAGGCCAGACTCTTGGCTAGCCTAGTGTTAGCAAAACTTCCTCCCCAGATGAGTCAACGTGGCTCCTCATAGAACTCTCACTCGTATCACAAGGCAGGCTCATTCCAGAATAGTCTGAAGCACGGAAACTTAAATTTGGACATCATGCAAAGATACGGAAATCGCAGGAGTCTGGTGGACGTCGTTTGGGGGCCGACCCCACAGCTAAAGCCCTAATTGGGCAGCTCGTGACACCGGTGAAACTGGTACCAAAATAATATCCAAGAGCAGCACAAAAAGGCGAGTGACGAGGTCCGAGACTCGTGTTTTAGCGTAAGGAATACATAGATGGTATGTGCCCTGATTAAGATCAAAAATGGGAGGAAATAGCTTGGCCTTACCAATAGAACGCAGTTACGAAAGGCATACGAAAAGCCATAAAGGGCAAATTCGGGGAAGATGGCAACGGATGTCAATTTCTATCTGAGCATTTAGAGCTTTCGAGTAAGATCCAAGGACCAACTCTGGAGCTTCCCATTTAGGTTTTCGGCACTAGAAACGCTGTGGCACTGGAAAAATTTGGAGGGGCAACGACGGCTCGATATTACCCCCACTCTTAAGTAGAAATACATACGAGTCATATTTTCTCAGGAATTTCCATACTTGGGCGGAAGGGCAAGCGTTATTATGGATGGGAAACGTACACCGAGGACGGGTGTCTGTAAGACGAATCTACGTATTTCCAAGAGATTGTGTCCGTAGCCCTAGTTTTGTCTCAGGTCGTAGGGACTTCAGGAAAACTGGGAAAACATAACAGAAATCTGACCTTATGTCCGTCTAGCCCTCTACTTTCGGTCCGTAAGACTGTCCTAGGATTGGTTCAGGGAGGTAGTTCAAGCTCTTATCTATTCTGTACTACATTCTCTAAAAGGCAGGCAGTCTCCCACGAAGACCTCGATACATCAGAAAAGGGCAACGAGCAACCGCCCCACACCCCGCCTGGCGGAAAGCAGAAGAAAAACATACTCCTGGAGAGCTGGAGCCCAGGCCCAACCATCCAAAATCATGCCAGTTATTTTATCCGGATAAAAATCTGCTCCGCAAGTATGAAAGGCGGATATAAGTCAGGTCCTTAGCCACCCAAAAAGGAAAAGGCTCTCAATCCCCATAAGAGAAAATACATTTAAATTTATTGATGTGAATCCTGGGGGCAACTTACAGATAATTCCCAAGGTAACAGGTGTGGGGCAGTGAAGCAGCTCGGGGACTCCAGACAGGATATAAGTGACCACTTAGGCTTCAAACCTGCGCGTATTAGCCCAAAGGAGGGATATTTAAGATCTTCAAAAAACGACAAAGGAACATCTCAGGCTGGACGTGGCTTGACCCAGAATCTAACCAGGGCCTTCTGACAGACCACAATTATCCCCATTCCCCACAGCCGCAGCACATATCACCCAGTTGTGGGCAGGTTGAGCGGCGCAGCCCTTACTTCACTCCACTGCAGTCGGCCAGCCAGGCAGCAACCTCTCCCCTCATTCCTCTCTCTGGCTCAACGATTGATCAAACTGTCCCCAAGGTCTATTTCCTTTTCTGTTTTCTTTCTGTTTCTGGTATTAAACCAGGCTATCCCCTTTTTACCATCAAGAATTATGTACGGATTTTTTGCCCTCAAATATTACCTTTAGCGGCACGAGTCGGGCTTTACTCCGTCGCGCAAGGCTTACTACTAGTTTTATATTTATTAAGTTGGGACAAAACGGTCATAATTATAAGTCCCCACTTGCTATGGCAGCCATAAACAGTTCAGGGACAAGCTGCCCTACCGCGGAAGGAATGGGGCAGCTGCTAGGCTCAGACCGGCACCGGAGGCCATCGGACCGGCCCCCGGAAGGCAAAGTGGAGGAAGATGACCTCGACATGGCCCTCCCTTTGATTCATTGCCGAACATATCCCTGATAACCGCCCCTCTAGAGATGATAGGAGAGGCCGGTCCAAATTCCGGCAAAAGATGGAGGGCGGGAAGTCGTGCTATAACAAAGAAATCAAACGGTCACGAGGGGGGGGGGGTAGCGTCTCTTCAGGTTTACATGCCCTTCCAAAATATATTGTGGCTCAAACCAACTCTGTTTCGCCTTCAAGGCTCAAGCGCAACAAACCGCGGGCTACATCTCCGTATCTCCCCGGACAAATAAATGGCTCAACGAAGCGTCTACGTCTGGTGGCCTGAGGACGGTAAACCGCGTTTCCATCCAGCACCCGCAAAGGCGCTCCCATAAAAACCCCGAGGCAGGACTACAGGCAAGAGACTCGCAACATCGATTCTCGGGCCGTTGTGAACATGGGTCAAAGCTGAGACAGTGGCACCTCTTTCCTATTAAGGCAGTCTAGAAGAAGCGATCAAAAAAAAGCGGACGCTTAAAGGAAAACTGGCGGCTTAAAATCTGACATCATATAAGACATGGGCATCTGTACATACCAGGAAATTCTCTCAGTCTTAAAACACTTCCAGAAGGAAATGGATAAAGCTAAATTAGATGTGGCAAAAGACCTAACCCATACAATCAAACTCCCTGGGGAAGATGTTAGTAAAACACTCCACCAAAGAGATGGGGCAATTTAGATTTGCCAAAGCTAGAAATAGGAAGGCACACTTATAGGATCGATGGCCATCAACACAGCCGCTTCAGTGAGGGGTGCCAACCAGCCTACCCCATCCGGAGACATAGACATAAGAAACCTCTGGGAGGCTTCGAAAGACAAAGAAGCCGAGAGTGACGGTTAGTAGCAAAAGGGTAATGGTAGTGGGAACCCTCCGTTGGATTGTAGTGAGACAGCCGGTAAACTAGTACCCCCTTCTCTTTCACATCGCGAGAAGGCGCACCACACTCACTACAACAAACCATACTAAGGCTTGGTTTTAAATTTGGTTACTAACTGGGCGCCGAAAAAGGCCCAACTTTTAATGATACCTCAGCCAAGATCTAAACTACTAGGAGCTGACACTAAGTGAAAAACTATTCTGTCACGCCAATGGTAAGACAAGTTGAGGATGCCAATACATAATAGCCTTTGTACTGACCCGGACATGGGAAGTTTGACTCAAAATTATGAATAATCGTCTTCTTACACTAACTTTCCCATTCGGGTTTTTACAAAACTCAAATTTCAGTATTAATTTTGGAAAGTCTCTGGCATTCCAGGCTGGCGGTCTCAACGCTATAGCAGAATCCACGTAATTGAGCATGCTTCAACTGCCCTCCACCGACATCTACACCTCGGGCTTCTGTCCTACCGTCGTCCCAGGCACCTTCAAGAAACCAATCTTCGGTGCTTGCGCAGATGTTTCAGCGCAGCCCAGGGGAAAAAACGCCATAACCACAAACAATTAAGGAACAAAGAATAACAATACACTCGCACAATGAAGTGGCGGTAGCGCAAGCAATTACTTAGTAAACTAATGTGGGACTTCAACTCACCAAAGGGGTGGCCTTACACTGACGAGGTTCGCAAAGTGAAGAAACCTTAAATACCTGCATACTACCTAATAGAGCAAGCAGGAGGATACCCTTGCATAATATATAACACACAAAACTCACAACCCTACCAAACACAAGACAGACAAAAAAACAATCAAAATATAACACAAAGAACAAACACATTTGATAGGGCTGAGAAGTAGAGTACAGTTAGGTAATCCATTTAGCGGTTAAGGGCAATATTAGAGTCCACCTGCATCCCTGCACAAGGGAATAAGTCTGCAGGAAAGCAAGACACATAAAACCAATTTCTTCCTCATACTCACCCCCGGTATCCTGTTGCAGTAGGTCAGCGACGCTAGCCTAATAATATAAAAAAAAAATGTGTACCTCTAACCTTCCCCCTACTCCTAAGCACTTAAACTCTACACCAACAATAACAAAAAACTCAGAACTGAGAGACAGCTGAGGAGAGCAGAGTAACCACCGGCTCTGCTAACCATCTGACAACCTTACACATCGCCGCTCGCTGACACCCACAGCAGCCAAAACCAAACTGGGAAAACGCCGCGCCCATGGTCGGCGGAAGCGGGATGCCGGAGTCACAAATTCAAAATACTAAGGTATAACTAAAAAAAAAAAACACATCACCCCGTGGTCAGGTATACTCAGGTTCATTTATACTACGAAAAAATATCAGCGGCCCTATCTCAGTCAATATAAGTTAAGTATGATAAATAAAATAAATACGAGTGTTCATCGCAAAATAAATTTGTGGAATGTGTTTAAGCTGAGGTAGTGTTAAATAAAAAGTGGCCTGCAGTAGTAAATATACCTTCGAAACAATGTCTTGTACAGAGTGCACCTGCATAACAAAGAAAATTTAGGACATCGCCCGTCCATTAATTTTGAAACAAGAAATGCCAATCATCCCACCCGGTATACCGCTTTTCGGCTAAATGGGGCTAGTGGACTGCCTAATAGGAAATCCAAGAAATAAACTAAATAATATCTAAAACTAACTTAGACATATTAGAACATAAACACAATAATACTTAAATCTATATAAAATGGTTCAAATGGCAATGAAAAATAAACAAATAAAATTAAACGAATGCAGGGTATCACAGATTTTGACTAGCAGAAATGTCCATACCCATGGTTGGACCGTACAACCTCCAGCAGATGCGGCAAAGTGAAGGTTTTCCTCTGCGACCTAGTCGGCATGATGGATGAGATGTAACAAGGAGAATAAAACCGAGCTAGCATCTGCCCCCTTGGACCTCAATCAGTGACGGGGGGCCGTAACAACCTGAGCCGCACATGTTAGACAGGTAATGCGAGGCACTCAGCAAAATCTAAACAACAAATACTAACAAAATGACTCAAACAAAAACCAAAATTTTTAAAAACAGACGAGCTAACTCCTAACTAGTACACTTATCACGGCTCAGGAGTCTTTACGGCCCACTTCTGCCGGAAAGGCCAAACGCCTTCAGATAATAAATCAGTTCCGCCTCCTTGGCAGCCAATAAACCAGCACACACACTATATATCCTATGTCATTAAATTGTATGATAAACATTGAAAAACACACCATGAGCCGGGCCGAGATATAGGTATTGAACCGGCTTGGCTCTCAATATCCTAAATTATGGAATTATTATATTTCTGTGAAATAAGTAATAGTTAGTAAAAAAGACTATATCCATCCCATAGCATAGCTATCTAATATATAATATTCCAAACTACACCGTATTAATATTACAAAACTAAATTAGTAATTAACCCTTTGAGTTTGCCGCAGCGTCTACATAGTAGATGTTGTGAAATGTGCATAAATTGCCGGCATCTACCCAGTAGACGATTTTTATTTAATTAATATCACATATAATTCATTTTTGTTTTGACAAATAACCTACTTCACGGCAATCTACAAGTTTCGAACTATCAATTGTGATTGATTTTTATTGTTCACCGCCCCCTTGTAGTTATTTGTCATCAGAAAAAACAGATGACGCAATAGTTGGTCAGCTGCTACTTGTTGCCATTAACTACACAGTTTCGTTCGTTGTGTGTTTACATTGTGCTAGTTTCGTGTGTTTATGCTGAAAACTGTTGTTATTACTATTCTGCAATTGTGTTCAGTAAAACTTACAATGCATTTATAAACTTCTTTTTCCGTGTTTAGTGACGTATATTTTTATTGTTGGATTGGTGATGAAGTAAAACACAAGTTCCAATCAAACTATTGATTTTAGGTGAAGTAAGGTTATATTTGTAGGCCTGTTGTATATTTTTATATACTTTTTATATAATTAGTATATAATGCTTTTTATTGTATTTTGTATATATTGCAGTATCTGGTTAAATATTACTGTAACACACCATATTATGCATGATTTTTGTTCAGTTTTTCATGCTCTTTCATATGGTATAGCTAAAAAAAATTAAAAAAAATATTCTAACTTGAAATTTATTTTTTTCATTTTTTAGTTTTTTGTTATAACCTATATTCTTTTTGTGTAAATAAAAATAAAATTATAATATTATATGGAAAAAATACCTTGTTTTATAACACACAAAACCAAAAACAATTATTCAAATCGGTTGAATAGTTTTTTTAATATAGTTTTTTCCACACACGCTTGCAAAACAAAAGGAAATGCTCCGGCAATTTATGCGTATGACTTGGGAAAAATGCTGTGGCACTCAAAGGGTTAAAATGAATTATTATTCGAAATATTTCACAACACTGTGAGTATCTTTTAATATAGTAAATTGAATTGAACTGCTTATGTTGTTGTTTCCAACTTACATAACAGTTACCGGGAATTTCAATTGGAATGTTACAAATAGGGTTCCTGAGAGCAAAGAAGCATTAGCAAACGTCATTTTGTGCACGTCTTCTGAAATGGAAGTTTGCGCTAGTCGTTGTCAACGTAACGTACACAATGTGAAGCTCCTAACAGCGCCATTGTAGATCACGTTTCGTGGAGTCACGACCAAGTTATTGGATCACGTTATATTATAATCCACACGTGAGCCAAGATTTTAGTCACATCTTGAATTTTAAATGGATTCAAATTGATTAGTGTCAATGAGAGTTTCACTGTAGAATTAAATAATGTTCATTTACAGGGATTTGAGATCGGAGCGTTCTCTCTCTTTCGGCTGAAGAATAAAATATTGCATGATAAAATTCATCGACAAACACGTGAAATTTGTGGTAAATGTATTCAGAGAAAAATTTACCATAAGCTCTGGAAAAGTTATTATTGGTAACCACAGTTATTATTACAAGATAAGAGTGAGTGTTTAGTTTAGCTCCAGTTCACTTTTCTCTTATTTGAGCCTCGAGATCTGATGCTGACACCGTCTTGGCTCCTGAAATCAGGAGTCATGTTACTTTGTAGCAATCCAAAGAATTCGGTGAAGAAGAAAGTCAACACCAACTCTTTTAAATTGGTTCGACATCAGATACACCCAGACTAAAAAGTATAGTGTAACATACGTGGACTGTGTTCTAATTTTCACAATTAAATCAAACTTTACCCTCCGTTGTGCTACGTTAAAGGTAGGAGTACGTTGCACCACATGTCATATAACAGGCTTTTTTTGATGTTGAATTAAACATTTTAAGAGTACCGTAACGCTTATTTCATTCATAACGATGTTCCGAAGACAGACACACAGATAAACAATGTTTACAGCCCATGGCAGACAAAAGAGAAATACCTACCGTATCACAGGCTTCAATTTACGCTCAGCTTAATATAACTGATGGACAATTCTACATTTGAAATCTTTCTCAAGATACGAGTATCTTGCTTATCGTAGTTAGACGACATAAAACGTCCAACGGTTGTATTACAAATTTATTAATTCTTAATCTTTTGTTGGCTGTCATGGTTTCCCATAAGAATTAATTTGAAGATGAAGGAAACAGGATTTTTCCGGCCATCGTTCAGTGAAACAAAAACATCAGTAACACTACGTTTAAAGATCTGCAATCTGATCTCTTCTTCAGGTAACTAAATAACCTAATACATAAATTACAAACTAGGTTTAAAATAAAACAAAATGGTCATTACGCATTGTTTCAACATACGAAGTAATACGCTTCGCTATACGCTTAGCTAGTTTAACAAATTGGTTGCTTGTGTTTGAAATGGTAAAATGTTAAAAATGTGTAATTTATTTCATTTTAGGTATGAATTTTGTTTTTCAAGTAGACCAACAATATTGGGAAAACTCGTTTTTCGAGTATTACAGTACGGAAAACAAAACTTCTGTCGTTTCAACTTTATCCTTATTGTTACAATTGGTTTAGCTTGACACAAAGTATAATTTCGGTTATAATCGTTTTTTGGCGTTCAGTGAAAGCCTACCAATGGAATATATCTGGCTACAGCATGGAAAGGGTTTACGAAAACCATTAGTCAACTGTTATTTATCTGGCTGGAAATTTCTGTCTGTCTGTTAGTCTGTCTTATATCTCAAGAAAGATCTTTTTCATATCTGGAGATTTGAAATTTTTCATTCAGCTACATTTTACAGGTAGTTTCTGTGATGTTGTACATCACTACCTTGAAATTTGGCTGAGCGTTTACGAACATAAAAGAAAGTAAAACTTGGTATAATCACATTACATTGTAACATATGACATAGATTAACGTGATGAAATGAGCTATATATGATTGAAATATTAAGTTCAACCTCAGAGAAGTCTATACGCGATACAAGGTGTTGCCTACTGCTACTTGGGACTAATACGTGAGACTAAACTATTCGCTTTGATGTTTTTGCTAAATGGTTTGATTGTCGCACTTGGTTTCATTCCTCGAGCCAAGGACTTATTGTAATATTAGAGCTCAGAGGAGCAGCCCATTTACAAGGAAACACTAAAAAGACAGATTTATTTGGATTACAAAACATTTTGTAAGTTATATAAGGGTTCAAAGAAACTTGTCAAGTCATTTAATACATTTTATTACTAAAAAAATGTAATCATCGCTCTTTTAGGAGTCGCTCTCCAGGTGAGGATGGAGTCCGCCATGATGTTATGAATAACATCAACGCTTATTGTGTTTCAACAATTCATGTACATTGAAATATTTCATTTTCAATTTAAATCAATTAAACTAAGGCGCCCTACGCTGGCAACCCGCCAACGCAAACTTTTTGTGCTGTAAAGAACATAAAGATTTAAAGGTGTAGCAAATTAAACGTCGTTAAATTTGCAGGCGGCTATTTTAATAATAAACTGTGTGGCCAATAGCTTGTGACAGCTTTGGAAACCGATGTATATATCGTAGATGTATTAAACACATTTTTGGGATAAACCTTTACCTTGCAATGTTTTAAATGTATATATGTACGTAATCCTTTGTACGGAATAACTTAACAAAAAATTGCACTAATAATGTATCCATATCTAATAAAAGCTAATTTTGAATACTCAAAATAATAAGCACTTGAAACATCTAAATCTGTCGTTATCATCCATTTTTTTCATATTATATTGAAATGCATCGAACAAAACGAATTAACTACCATAAAGAATACACGCGTCTTAACGTAATTACGACCGGACTTTTAGTTTTGAGGTAATTCGGTTTTTGTAAGGAGTTCTGTCAACACCAAAGGCATTTTACTTGAGCTAACTAAACGTTTTTACAGGAAAACAGTCCAAACTTACTTGCAATATTTTTTTTACCTCTCAGGGAATCGAAACCCATGACTTCTCGTTTAAAGAGCCGTAGCCTTTCCCACTAGGTTACGTTGAAAGGTCTCAGATGCAGGTCAGCCAGCCCGCCCAATAGACCCTGAATTGGGCCGTTGCTACCTTCTTCTTGTCGCTCGTTAAGTAATCGCAGAAGCCTTTTGAGTGGACCAGTCAGCTATTTAGAGGTTAAGACGTTTGTGACCTTTCCGTCACTTCACGTGTAACATCTTTACCGCTTTATGTATGGTGCTACTTCCAGACTGGAGTTTTCTAACATAATCTTACATTCTTAATTATTTCCTCCAAATTGTGTATTTGTCACGGAAGACAAACTGTAAATTACCGATGTAAAGGAAAATGATTTGAAGTAAAAGTATGTATCTGTTAAGTAAAAAGGAAAGAAAGAGAATAAAGAAAGGAAACAAATAGAATCTTGTTAACATTGTCGTGGCACAGTGTGTCCAGTGCAAATTACATTTGTTGTGTCGCACGATTGGTGAAGTGTACAACGCACTGGGCGATTCTTAGATTTCCTTGCACGTTCCCATATTTGTATTTTATTATTTTGTTTTATTACAAATCTAAATAGGGTTTTATTGTTACAGTTAAACATAAATTATTGTTTGAAAATAGTTCAGGTATTTATCTTCCATACTTAACATACTTCTTGAAATTTCATATATGGAATTAAATGCTATGAGTTTTCATATAAATAACAGTAACTAAAATAAGTAAGCTATGCAACTCATAAATTGAAGTACCATTTATTGGTTGAGCCTTAGCGAAGTCTACCACTCATAGGGCTGAAAAAAATCCATTTATGTCAGTCCGCACGATATATCGAAAAAGAAACTGACCGATATTGTGCAAGAAGCTTCATTTCTATATAAGAAACGCTGAATTGGATGATGGTGTATTTCAATCCACGGAAATTGGGCGAGCATTTGCGAATATTTTTACATTGATTTTATTGGTAACCATGATGGCAACGAGAAATGGCAGAGGAAATTAATTTATAAACAGACTAAATTATACCCATAAGAGTTTTCAAATATACGAGATATATTAAACACATATATAAACTAAAAATACCAACACATAGAATATGATTTTGTAGTGACAGTGTGATAGACTTTTTATTATTTAAAACACTGATGAGAAATCCGATTTGATGAAAAAAAAAATCACGCGGTATATGTCGAGAAAGATTGTATATGTAGACTTAAAAACTGCATGAAACTTCAATCCTAGAAGAATGCATTCTGTGATGCGTCATGTTTGTATCCATTTCATTATTGTATGACTGCATTGTTGTCTATTTGTATACAGGACTTCTCGAGGGTTAAAATGAGCTTTATGGTTTGAAATTCTGCATGCAACCTCGCCACATGCGTCTTAATACATGTGGTGTGGCATACTTCTACATTTTATATTGAACGCTTCAGAAAAGCAACTGCTTTTTGTAGTGAATTAAACGGTGTATAGTTCCAATCATTTCAACATAGCACAAAGATTTGACAGTTTGCTATTATTCATAATAACCATGTTTAGACACTGTACCAATGTACGAAGCACTGACCTTATAAAGAAAAATAGGTTAGGATACAACGAACACACCTTGTCTGATATGAAACAGACGATTTTACCCGACATCACATTCAATCAGGAGTTATCCGGGATTTTATCATCCGTGAAAATAGCAACGACATATCGTGAAGTTTACAGCTGGTAAATGTCATTGCGTGTTATCTAGCTTTCGTTTCTCACATTTAAACGTTAATCCTTATGTTGCGATCTATTGTACACCATTTGGTATTATTGGTTGCTGGGGTTAGCAAAGCCTAAATTCGAGGGGTAAAAATATAATTTCTGTGTGTGTGTGTGTGTGTGTGTGTGTGTGTGTGTGTGTCTTTTTCTCTCTCTCTCTGCAGGATATCTCAGATGAAACTAACGTAGTCTTGGGGATTATGCATGAAGCTTTAGAAACTATATAAGGAGATATGATATTTGGCTGAGCGTTAGGCAAAGCCTGTAACTCAAGCTATATCTCTCGAGAGTGAATTGTGCTTCAAATTTGGTATACTTTGCCTTTTGGGTTCTCGTTACGCCATGTTTGTACCACTATAAGAGCACTTCAAAACTGTTAGAAAATTAATGACACATTATAGAAATTTGCTATCACTATTATCACAAAACCAAGAATGCGACGTTGTGAGAATAAATTACTCCTTTACTTTTTACGGTGCAGGCTAACTTAAAATGACGGGATCCACTCAAAGTTTACAAGAAGCTACTTTTCATGCATTTTAAACTACTATTATTTAAAGAATAAAATTTATGATTAAAATGAATTATTATTAGACATGTGTATTTGTATTCTCACAATCCTTTTATTGCCATAAAAAAACTTCTAACAAAGAATTAATTTGTGTTCAACTCTGGATGAGGCACCGTGATAATGAACTTTCTAATGAGGATTTATTTGATTTATTATGTACTGTCATACCCTTCCACTTTTTTCCCATGATTTATATTTTTATCACAAATTGTCACATTTAATAACAATACATCCAGCAACTATTTTAAATTTACTAGTTTATTTTGTATTTGATGAAAAGTTGACCTAATATTTTTAATTACATAGATATTGTTAATGGTTTATTATAAGATATATTAGTAGTAATAATCGAAAATGAAATTAAATTACGCTGTAAATATTTTTGTTCAAGAATTTAAAAATACAAACGCTCTTCCACTGCTTTGTTCCGCGGCCAGTCCGTGCTGTAGAGAAAGGGACATACACATTTAAAGTTAGAGGAAATTAACGTCGTTAGATTCGCAGGCGTTCATTGGTCAACAATAAACCGTGTGGAAAATCGATTCTGTCAGCTTTGTCACTGAAATGAAGCAGTGCAGTTGAATCGAAGAAATTTTAAAGTTAAAGCTCGTTATTTTCCTTGACAAGTTTTAAATGTAAAATACGTTTCACAGTTTTCCGTATCGATTGCGTTAAACTTGAATGCAAAGTTGAATTGATATGGTTACCTCAAAATGAAAATGAATTTTGAAAATAAAAAGTAAGTACCCTAAATGCACGAAATATGTTATTATTATTTTATAATTCTATATATATATGTGTCAATATAATATATATATATATATTAACTATATATATATATATGTATATATATATACATATACATATATATATATATATATATATATATATATATGAATGAATGAAAAATTTTTTTATTGTTGTCAGTTGTACATTTTACATACAGTAGATCTTAAACTAAAATCAACAATAAAGCCCGAGGTAACAAAATACCTGTTCGGGAATTACACTAGTACACAGAAAAGAAACAGCAACTCGAAAAAAAGGACTGCCCTACCAGATCCTCGTAATGATACACTCTGAAACAACTATAATCAAACTAGATTACAACTTCTAAAAAGAAAAGTGAAACAATAAAAGCGGAAATTATAACGTGAAAATGTTGATCAGGTCATATTTTAACAGTGTAAATTATATATATAAATGGCTAAAACGTTACAGCAATTTAAAAGTGTCAGAATGAATCATACATATACTGTGTTTGTATATAGTTGAAAGAATCTGTCTTACTATGCTTACCTTCTAATGTAAAACCACAAAGATAAATGCTCCGTCAAAGCATTTTAAACGAAGAGCTTACTTTTTTATTTTATTTACATTTTCTTAAAATATATCTGGTAAAAAATATAAAAAAACTTTTGGTCCTACAAAGAAACACCAATAAAAGATAGAGAATTTTTTAAACAATACTGTTAGATGGAGCGTATTCAGGAAGGGCTTGAACGGTACTTTATTCTTCTACTGACTATAATAAATGCAAATATTGCATTGTAAAAAACTTGCGCCTGACCTCTTTATATTGATTATATATAAATGTATTTCTTAATTACTTTACTAGCATAATCAGGCAGATTTTTTTTATCACGGGTAACCCACAATTATTAAGATCTCTAAAAATTGGAGGCTGAAAACACTCCATCTTGTGTCTTAAAAATTGTTATTATTTCTCATGAAAATTGTCTTTGGGCAGATAGTAATACCATTGGTTTGATGGTATGTTAATATCCGGATGCGCGCCAGTTCCTCCTCCCATAATTCTCATTAGAAATCCGTATTTAGCATTATTTTAAGAATTGTATAACAAGGCCTCAAAAATAAAACTTGTTTTAAGCAAATTCTCTCCCTGGTTATAGGCATTACCTATGCGACACATAGAACCGTTTCTAAGAAGAATCGATGAAGAAAAGTCTACACATCACACTTAAGATCCTGGTTTAAAGAAGATACATAACTGAAACTTCAGCTAATAATGCTAGCCATCTTTCTCAGATTACAACCTTTTGAATCTACCAGCGCTTAATCCAAGCTCTATATTTAATTACTATCAACAAATCCAATCCTGTTTCTAAGAGTTTCGCATGACAATTTACACATGCCTGATATTTATATATTGAATTAGACAATCGGCAAACGTTCAAAAAACATGGTATTTAACAGACCATGTGAAGAATTATAAGCGGAATACTTTTCTTTCTACATACCAGTTATATAATAAGTATTATGGTTTTCGGACTCATTAACATGAAGTTATTCACGTGATAGAAGACCATCCACCTTAAAGCGATATTAAGCAATTCATCGTTGCACTACTCATGCTTGTACCTTGTTGGCTCATGTGAGATCTGCCTTTATAAAACTAAAGCAGTATCAAATTCCCTATACTTCGCCAAATTGCTACAATTACTTGGGCCCTTGAAATTACGTCTATCTGCACAAATTATATAAATACTAAAGCCGCACTTAGAAAAAGAAGGGGCCCAGGACAAATCACTGATCCTTTGGGGTATCTCACTATACCCTAGTTGTACCCTAACTTCACTAAAAACTTTTATTTTTTAGACTCATAGTTACTTGTGGAGTTTCTATCTGTGCAAATAAGACAAACGTCAAAAAAAACAGCTATTGCAAAGTGCAATTGCCCTTCCTACCCTGATGCCTTGGCCGTCATGCATTGCTATTTAAAAAGTACTCGATGATTCCACTTGACACCTCGAACGCCTTACATAGACGTCGAACAAAATATGTTCTTCTGCCAGGTCCATCCGAAAGCAGCGCTCATCACCTATTTCCTTCATTCGATTGCCCTGTCGGTAGGGAAAACGCTGAGACCAATTGCATAGTCCAATAATGGCAAGGGGCAACCTATGTATCTTAACTTACTTTGGAAAACCCTAATACCTGTGTTTTATTGACTATTAACTCAAAATCTATGTTCTTGAGTAAGATAAAGTTCACCTAGCCCTCACGCTTAACTAATTCTTCTCGATGTATTTTAAGAATAATATATGACTGAAATGTAACTGGGTCAATAGGTTCGAGGTAGTTGAGCGCAGGCATTCTGACTCTGTCTCATCTTTTTTTTGGAAAAGTGGAAGGTGACTAGACCGCATGTTTTACAAATTTTGTGGGGAACGAGGTCTCCTGTCGACAAGCTAAGAATCTTATCAAATACAACTAACTCAGTCCACGTTCTGTAATACTAGATTCGGAATATTTCATTCTTGATGATAAAACATGGTTGTAGTATATTAATCCAAAACAAATAACCACCCAGGATGCTTTTGTTAATTTTTTAAAGATTTTATTTAATCAATTGCTTATTTCTTTGTTATTTAGGTCGGACTAATCCAAAAACATCGAGTCTATTAATTGGCCGACAGTCAGTCGGAACCGATATTTTAGGTGACCAACTAATTTCCATACGGAGTGGGCATTAGTTTTCAGTGTTTTCTGCTTCTATTGTTTTGTAAGTCCGAGGTCTACTGGCCAATTGAATCAAAAGAACGCACAATTATTAAATAATGACGTTGGACCACCTCTTTCAGGTTTGAAGTTATAATATCATTGTGGTAATTTTCACCAGACAAATTACACCCTGAGTTTCTTACATCTTAATTATTCCTCCCTACTAATCTCCTTTATCAAGTTTTTCCACTGTTTTATGTTTTTTTGTAATTGGGTTGTTTGTTTGTGAGAACTACTATCGAAACACATTTCGAATAATACAATCTGTTTAGTGCGCTTTATTTGGTTTTTTTTAAACTGTTGGTCTTTAATAATCCTGTACACTGATATTCTTGAAAATTCACATTCATACTCAGTAGGGTCCTGCTTGTACTTGACAACTTTTTTGTAACAAATTATTCTGTTGTTCTTTAACGGCTTTTACAATACTTGCATTGACCCAGGGTTTTAAAAACTTATTACTTAACGGTTACATACTCACAATCTCGTAGAGATCAAGAAGAAGATAACTTTGAATGTTTAATCAGTGAACATTTCAAAATGCAGTCGGATATTCGAATGTAGGCAGTTGTTATATTTCCAACCAGTTTTTTTTGGCTTATGACAGTTAAGTAATTTAAGTCGTCAATTTAAAAATTTACTGAATACATGTCTACAACAAAGGCAGTTCTTTTTGTTTTACGTGATATAGACAGAGTATTTTGTAATGTAAGTTAGTAGATACCAAAACTGTCATACCTCCAAATGATCCGGTTATATTCTAATCTTTCAAGACTTTCTCTTGTCTGGTCGCGACTTAACATGAACTAATATTCACAAAAACTTAGCTTCTTACAAGAAAATCATGGTACTATAACAGGTTTCTGAATGATTATTTACCCTTGTGAGGTTTTCATTGACGAGTGAGTTGAGTCCATGATACTTGCCGATTCCCCAAAATTAAATAGTTCCTCTACACTTTCTAATAGATGTATCCATACAAATTTAATATTTAACATCTAACCTTTCACTATCAAAATTTTGCAGATTTTATTAACCGCCTTAGTGTTATTTGAAATTCTAATCATGTAAAACAGAATTCGATTGAAGAAGCGTACATTCCGCATGTAATGCTCTGTTAAAAACTGGCTAAACTAGATGCAACAGCTATGGGACCCATGCTTCAAGTTTGAAAGTGAAGGTGTACGACATCTGGCAAAAGCCATACGCCATCTGTTGTCTATAACCTGACGTACACAATAATCAATTTGGTCTGGGATACAAACAAAAAAATTATATATATATAGTAAGGTATATACAGCGCTATATCATACTATTCAACCAAATCGGATTTCCACAGTCATCACGATTCCACATCACGTGGTTTATGAATAATAAAAGTCTATCACACACCAAGTCACTATGGACAAACATGGTATGTTTTTGGTATATCTAAATAGTTTATATGGTTGTTCATTCATATCACATCTTTTATAACTCTTATGTGGTATTAGTTATAGTTTGTTTAACTCAAGAATATATCTTAATTTACTTTGCCTATATTTATAATATTATAGGGTATAAAAGAAAACAAAA
>NW_025785932.1:0-18834 GCF_021130785.1 Homalodisca vitripennis | reverse complement strand
ATGAATAAAACTTATGGAGTCACTTTCTCTGATTACTTATGAATCTGTACTTGGTTGTTTTTCCAGTCAGCAGGAAGGTTTAAAGAGACAAAGGTCACTAGCCTATGAGAAACATTATTGTGTTTATGTTATTAATCATCTGGTCTACAGGTTTCAGTTTGTTGAGCATCGGAGCTTTCACTAGACAGGTCTGAAGCTTGGGAATTACAAATGGACAAAAGGTCATATCATTCCTGTCGAGTTAATCAGTTGTCTCTGAAGCATTTGCTGTCTCAACAAGTTAATCCTAATTACAGTAGTTCAGTTTTGTATATTGGCATTTTAAATGGGGAAATTGTCTGAAAGAGAACGAATTACTCTAGTTGAATGATGCGAGGATATGGCGATCGTCCAAAGATCCTTATCGGGAAGTTTGTAATTTGTTTGAATGACACTTTTCCAGAAAGGAATTCCCCATAAGTGTTTCAACAATATCAAAAAACTGTATTGAGCGTTTTGAAATGGACAGGGAGTGTACGTAATCGGCCAAAGTCGGGGTAGGATACAATCTGGCAACATAGATGAAGGAACATGCAACTAGATGTTTTTGCAAAACATTTATTGAAGACCCACATACATCGCTCAGAAAAAGCTGCACACGCAACATGATATGCAACCCTATGTCTGTGAGATAAGATTTTTGAAAATTAATAATAAATACAGAACCCATTTAAAAGTTCATTTTAGTCCACAGTTAATGTGAGGATGATTACGACAAGAATGAGTTGAGCTTTTGTGAACTTGTGATGCGCAAATGTTGATGACAATAGAGATTTTCTGACCAACATACTATTTTTCTGATGATGGGACAACCTTTTTTCCCTAAATGGCCAATGTTTAACCAGGCACAATTGCCGTTACTGGGTCTAGTGAAAAACGCCACATTCGCCCACATAAACCTAAACTTTGGATTACTGAGTCACCCCCATTCCACAGCATACCACAAAAACTGAACGTATGGTGTGGAATTTTAGGTAACAAAATTGTTGGACCCTTTTTCATCAATGGAAATTTAAATGCCGAACTTTACTACAATATGCTCCAAAATGAAATAATCCCAGCTATTCAAATTGCATCAGGAGAATACTTTGATAATGTATGGTTTTCAGCAGGATGGTGCTCCACCCCATTATGGGAGACAGGTAAGAGAGTATTTGGATTTAAGGTTTCCTCATAAATGGATTGGCCGAAGAGGAGAAATCGAATGGCCTCCAAGATCTCCGGATTTGTCACCAATCGGATTATTTCCTATGGGGTCATTTAAAATCCAATGTTTATAGAAGAAAGCCTCATAATTTGGAAGACCTAAGAAACAGGATTATAGAGGAGATTGCTTTGATAACTGAAGAAATGTTAGGCAACTCTGTCGAATCATTTTACACAAGATTGGCTCATTGTCAAACCGTAGAAGGAACACAGTTCGAACAATTGCTTTGACACCAAATGCAGGTAAAACGTTTGTTGTAAGACTTTTCTAACAGCATACATTATTTTTTATTTGTAATAAGAAATCAATAACATAAGTATTTCCATAATTGTACTGTAATAAAAACTGGCAAATTTGTGCTAATAGAACCAGCTTAAAATGAAATTTTTGTTTTATTTAATTGAACATTTAAAAAAATGCTAAAAAATTAGTGTAACACATTTTTTGGCAAGAACCATGTTTAAAATTACATTGTTGAACATCAGTAAATTTTCAATACTAAAAATGCTCTATTTTCTTGATAGAATAATTCCCTTGAGATGCGGTTTGTGGCATTCAATTCAGTAAGCTATTACCTTTAAAATTATGTATCACAAGGTATAGGCTTCCATTAAGAATATTCACGATACCCTCGGCAGGACGTCCCCCGTTGGTGTGACATAACAAAACATTGTTCCAAAAAGTAGATGCCCAATCTCTATCACGATTGTAAGAGGTTTCAAATTTATATTTAAATTATTAAAGGATATATTTGGGTGTTTCCCAGACATAATATACACCCTGTATATATATATATATATATATAAGAAAGATATATAGATATAATATAAGAAAGAATATTTAGAAATATTTTATTCCATTTGAAAATAAATTACAGATATAAATCATAATTAAAAACTCGGAATTCTAGCCATCTAGACAGGTGGCGATGGCTAGCACAGTTTATCAAACAACTAAATTGGCATACAACAGTCTATATTTGACACTTAAACTGGCGGTCCACTGCAGCGCCTACTATATACACACAAATGATTTTCACAAAACTATTAAGTCAAAACTAAGAATTATAGATTAATTTCTTGTTAAAATTAATACCCCAGTAAGTACATATTTTAAAATTTTAACGAAACAGAAATAAAATATTATATATTCTAAACTTAATGCTAACCATTTTCAATGTTTCATCCACAACATAACATTTAATGGAAAATTAAAATTACTCCCAAGATGAAGTAATACATCATTGTATAATACAATTTTAATTTACATCGAGTTTTATAATATATCACTGAATGATGCCTGTTAATTCAGTAATTTCATCCTTTTCCAGCAACCAAATTCTAATTTTTTTTTAAATAAATGTTTTTTACAAATAATTTTTGATTTGGTTTGGTAGCAGGTTAAACAATTTTGGACCCTAAAAATACAAATGACTTTCTAAAGAATGACTTATACCCTTTTGGTCTTTTGAAAAGACCTTCTGAAGCAGCTCGCGTATAATATTTTAAACTGTTTATTATTGTCATCAACCACTTCGCATATAAAACGTTTTTTTAATACTTTAAATACAAATAGATATTTTAATGGTAGTATTTTCAAACTGTCTGAACAGAGGAAGGGACGGCTCACGTTTACATTTAAATGTTATTATTCTAATAAAGTGCTTCTGTATTATCTCCAGTGGGTTTTAAAGCTTTATTACTAGCTCCCCCCCAAATTTCTATCCCATAAATAAATCTGGAGACAATTAGTGCAAAGTAAAAGGGTGCGCATTACAGCCTCAGGTAGCAAGTTCCTCAAAAAGGTAAAATTTTCTGACGTTTCTTCTTAATTGGGACTGTAGATTGTCTGTATGTGGTTTCCAGGATAATGATTCGTCGATTATTATGCCAAGGTATTTGATTTGATTCACTTGCTCTATAACTGGACATTTACATTTATTGTCATTCTCGCAGTTAATATTTACGTGAAATTTCAAGTTGTTGTCGAAAGAAAAACGTTTTAAGACCAAAATTTATAAATTTAGTTTTTTTCGGCGTTTACTTTTATGTTATTATTTTCACACCACGCTTTTAATGACCGAATGTCGAATTTCATTTCCTCTAAAATGTTAGTCCAGTGTGTATTATTATATTGAAGAGCAATGTCCGTCAGCAAAAGCTGTGGCTCTTCCCTTGAAGGGAACGCATAGTAAATCATTCACGAATATTAAAAACATAGTTTGCACTAAGCACAGAGCCTTGAGGGACGCCCCCGGGATACAGGTTTTTGAGTTACTGGTAATATTAGCTATATTCACTTTTTGAGTTCTGGTTCGTTAAATAACTTTCAAACCAGTCCAGCGCAACTCCCCTTACTCCAGCAGCCTTAAGTTTTTCTAAAAGTATTCCGTGATCTACTAAATCGAAAGCCTTTGAAAAGTCTATGAAAATACCGGAAGATTTATTATTGTTATTAATACTGTGTAAAACATTTTCCATAAGAGTTGTAATTGCGGTCTCAGTACTCTTTCCTTCAGTAAATCCGAATTGATAGGGCGAGAAAAACTTTACTTTATTTAAAAAAGACAACAAACCTTGCTTTCATACATCTCTAAAAAACTTTAGAGAATACACATAATAGAGCGATTGGTCTGTGGTTCTGTAAAAGTTCCCTATCACCTTTCTTAAATATTGGAACCACAGTTGCTTGCTTGAATTTAGTAGGGAACTTTCCACTTAAGAAACTTAAATTCACAATAAATGCTAAAACTTTGGAGATTTCAGGTTCAATGAATTTTATTAAATGAGTAGATATATTATCACAGCCGGTTGATTTCTTATTTTTTAGGCTTTTAATGATGGAAGAGATTTCTTGATGAGTGACAGGGTTAAGGAACAGCGAGCGCGGCTGGTGCTGGCAGTACCTGAGTGTGTCGGGACGCGGGCCGGGAGGGCTGGTTATCAGCTGTTGCGCAACAGACACAAAGTAATCATTAAACAGGTTCGCTATCGCCTGCGGATTCTGTTCTATCCGTCCGTCTTCTAATCTTATCTTAGTTATTTGCACTCTATCTTTCTGGTCAGTTTAAATTGTTTACAATTCTCCACTGCTCAGAAGTGTTACCAGCGTGTTTTTGGAATAATTTATGATAAAAAGCTTTTTTCGCGTTGTCAATTTCAAGGCAGAGATTTGCTTTAAATCTGTTAACATAATTTTGGAAATCTAGATCAAATGGTCTATTTTTTTGTGTTTTTTAACAGTTTATTTCTTTTCTCAATTTTTTTAAGTATTGTTTCAATAATCCACGGACTTTTTGTTTTAGCTTTGTGAAATTTGTTCGATATTGTTATATCTTCCGTATTTTGCTGAATGCAGTTATTTAAAATTGAATAAAAAGAGTGAACAGCATTGTCTACATCGTTCCAATTAAAAACACTACTCCAGTATGTTGTCATCAACGCAGTTTTAACACCATCGTAATTTATTTTTTTAACAAAAGTTTTTTCTGTAGATCTATCGTTGGGCTTTTCATTTGATATGATAAGGGCTACTAAGCTATGATCAGTAATATTTATTTGAAAAATTCCGGGTTTTGAAATTGCTTAAACATTTGTGTCTTACAAAAATATGATCAATATTAGTAGAAGAATCCTTAGTTATTCTAGTATAATTATCAATTAAAGGAGTAAAACTATAGTTTATACATGAGAGATAAGTAGGCGTCTGTGTCTGTATTTGATTTGTTTTATATCAATATTTAAATCGCCCATAATTATTGAATTGGTTTTTAAATCTACTAAAAATAGGTTCTAATTCAGTTAAGAAGTTGTTAACAGTAAACTCGTGTTTTTTATAAATTCCAATTAATGAAAAAGGTATATCGTTAAAACTAATTGTTAATAATAAAACATCTGCAGTTGTCATAACACAGTCTACTAAATTAGCTTTAATTCTGCTGATAATATAAACTACTACTCCTCCTGATCTATTTAAATATGTTACAATAAAAGAAAGAAGAATAGTTTGGGATTTTAAAGTAAAATTTTTTCTTCTTCGCAAATCCAAGTCTCGGTTAAGACTATCACATCTATGTCTCGTTTTAATGGTTGAATATAAGCTAAAAAGAAGTTAAAGTTTTTCCGGAGACTTCTAATATTTTGATGAATACATAAAACATTTTTATAATTATCGATTTCAAAAAAAGTTTTGTCTAGAGTATCAAAGACACTACATACATTTAAGCTCATAAGGGTTTGTTATAACAGCAGTAAAATAAAACAAAAAAATAATTGGCCTAGCAAATAAATAGAAAAATAGTCTAACATAACAGATAATAATTAAATGTAAAGGTATTAGAGTTTAGCTTCTTGCAGATCTTAGCTTACTTGTAGTGTCTCTAGATCGGCTGCGCTATCAATTTTTTTGCACTTTTCTCCGTCTTCCTTCCGCACAAATATTTTGCCGTCTCTACTCCAGACGTACTTGAAGCCCTTGTTTCTGGCAGCTTCCTTGGTTTTAGCCAGAAGCAGCTTGTTCTCAGGTGAAATATGTTCGTTTACAAACACCTTGGCAGAGCTCTTGAATCCTGGGTTGATCATGTTGAGCATTAGAGGCCGCATGCTCTTGTATTCCCTGATCCAGGTGTCCCGCTCTTCGTAGGTCGAGAACCTTACGATGATGGGTGGTGTCCTCTTCTTGTTAAAGGATGGGATGCGGTGGGCTGCGACGATATTCTCCTTTTTGAGTTCAACCCCCACTGCCTCAGCGACACTTTCCAAGACTCTGAGTACGTTTTCTCCCTGGGTTTCGGGAATGCCATCAATCTCGACATTCTGCCTTCTTGAGTACTGTTCCAGGTTTCTCACTCGTACGTGGAGGCCGGAGATGTCCCCTCGTAGTTCTTGGTTCTCTTTTTTTAATTGGGTATTTTCCGCCAGGACTCTTTTTAGTTCTTTCGATAATTCACTCATGACAGTGTTTCACCTTATCCATGGAATCATAGACAAAGCTAAGCGAGGTGCGAAGCTCGGCGTTGTCAGCGGTATTCTTTTTAAATTCTTCGAGCATTTCTTTCTTGAAAACCTTCTATGGTGTTGATAAGAAACTCTTTAGTCAAGATTGATACCGTTTCTGACTTACCGCTGGCCACCGAAGAGGACTTTTCTGGTTTACACGTTATACAATACCAAGTATAATTTTGTTTGTATAATTATATGTATATATATATAATTATATATATATATTATTAATACATCTCCGGCCTCCACGTACGAGTGAGAAAACCTGGAACAGTACTCAAGAAGGCAGAATGTCGAGATTGATGGCATTCCCGAAACCCAGGGAGAAAAACGTACTCAGAGTCTTGGAAAGTGTCGCTGAGGCAGTGGGGTTGAACTCAAAAAGGAGGGAATATCGTCGCAGCCCACCGCATCCCATCCTTTAACAAGAAGAGGACACCACCCATCATCGTAAGGTTCTCGTCGACCTACGAAGAGCGGGACACCTGGATTCAGGGGAATACAAGAGCATGCGGCCTCTAATGCTCAACATGATCAACCCAGGATTCAAGAGCTCTGCCAAGGTGTTTGTAAACGAACATATTTCACCTGAGAACAAGCTGCTTCTGGCTAAAACCAAGGAAGCTGCCAGAAACAAGGGCTTCAAGTACGTCTGGAGTAGTAGAGACGGCAAAATATTTGTGCGGAAGGAAGACGGAGAAAAGTGCAAAAAAATTGAATAGCGCAGCCGATCTAGAGACACTACAAGTAAGCTAAGATCTGCAAGAAGCTAAAACTCTAATACCTTTACATTTAATTATTATCTGTTATGTTAGACTATTTTTTCTATTTATTTGCTAGGCCAATTATTTTTTTGTTTTATTTTACTGCTGTTATAACAAACCCTTATGAGCTTAAAATGTATGTAGTGTCTTTGATACTCTAGACAAAACTTTTTTTGAAATCGATAATTATAAAAATGTTTTATGTATTCATCAAAATATTAGAAGGTCTCCGGAAAAACTTTAACTTCTTTTTAGCTTATATTCAACCATTAAAACGAGACATAGATGTGATAGTCTTAACCGAGACTTGGATTTGCGAAAAAGAAGAAAAATTTTACTTTAAAATCCCAAACTATTCTTCTTTCTTTTATTGGTAACATATTAAATAGATCAGGAGGAGTAGTAAGTTTATATTATCAGCAGAATTAAAGCTAATTTAGTAGACTGTGTTTATGACAACTGCAGATGTTTTATTATTAACAATTAGTTTTAACGATATACCTTTTTCATTAATTGGAATTTATAAAAAAAACACGAGTTTACTGTTAACAACTTCTTAACTGAATTAGAACCTATTTTTTAGTAGATTAAAAACCAATTCAATAATTATGGGCGATTTAAATATTGATATAAACAAATCAAATACAGACACAGACGCCTACTTATCTCTCATGTATAACTATAGTTTTAACTCCTTTAATTGATAATTATACTAGAATAACTAAGGATTCTTCTACTAATATTGATCATATTTTTGTAAGACACAAATGTTTAAGCAATTTCAAACCCGGAATTTTTTCAAATAAATATTACTGATCATAGCTTAGTAGCCCTTATCATATCAAAATGAAAAGCCCAACGATAGATCTACAGAAAAAACTTTTGTTAAAAAAATAAATTACGATGGTGTTAAAACTGCGTTGATGACAACATACTGGAGTAGTGTTTTTAATTGGAACGATGTAGACAATGCTGTTCACTCTTTTTATTCAATTTTAAATAACTGCATTCAGCAAAATACGGAAGATATATATATATATATATATATATATATATATATACACATATTTGTAACCGTCCCTTACCCTCTTTAGCCGCAACACTGACCAAGTATATCGGCCTTGGAGAGTTCAGTAGGTTATCAGAAATGAAAGCTCCTTGCCCAACACCTCCACCGCTGACTGAGCCAAACGGGGGCCCCTGGTTAAGATGGGCCAAGTCTCAACCGCAGTACATCCAGGGTTTAGTGATGGCAAAGTGAAGTGTTGGATCCAGGATCCAGAATCCCGCAGGCAGGCCTTGTCCTCAGTCACCAGCACACCACGTCCACCTAGATACCTGTTTCACCCATGCGGGGTAATCATGGGCGTTTTGCGGGTAAACCACTTGAAGCTAGTATCAATCAGTGCATATAAGCTTTCAGATGGAAATTTACTAGTTCTTCTAACCAAGGACGCTTCTCCCTGTCTGTAGCACCCGCAGCGCAGTCAGTACATGGGCTGCGCTGATAGTCTGCACAGCTTTATCCTGGGTCGCATAGTGCCAACCAGTCTATACTGACAACTTGCTCGGGGAACCCGGGGTCGCCAAGCCCGTCTGGTTACGAGTAACCAGCCCCTGGGAGCATTAGCTATTAGAGTAATTAGATAGTAGGACTAGGTTTAATGTCAGTAGTAGACGTGATGTAAAAAAGCAATTAAAGGTAAAACCCAAAATAAAAATTAACAGGTGAAAAATACCCAACAGTAAACATATTAATATACTTCGTAATATCCATAGAAACCACAAAGGACAGGCATTTCAATGATTTCCGATAAGTTCAAAAGTGTTGTCTACAAAAGTTGATGAACTTATGGCAAGTTAGGTTGTAGAAGCAGGAACAGGAACAAGTGCAATGGCCGAAAGCTCAAAATGGGCTAGGACTATATTCATTTTTAAATTTAATGTTCAAAGTCGTTCAATACGCAGGACGTGGAAATCTACACCAGGAGTGCCATGGCGAGGACCAGGATCGAGGTAAAGACTTATTAATGAGTTACTTTAGTTATTTACAGTTTTTTCTTAATATTCTTGGTACCCAAAGCAATTTGCATTCTAGTTTTGCAGTTATTAATTACAGCTAAAACTGTGAAAAAGTACCCATAAAATTATAAGGCGTTTGCAGTTAAGAAAATTGTAATTTTTAAGAATTCTACGAGTTTATTTTCTTGTTTAGTAATGATTTCTCTTGATTAAAAATAAATTTTGAAAAACATTCTGTTAGCATACTGGAACTTGATTAAAGGTTTTTAAATCCTTTAAGTAATCTAAGTGAACAGAAAGAATCAGTTTACAACAATGTTCGTAAATTGCACAAATGTTTAGTCAAGCCCTGACTACGGTGTTCCTCACTAACCAGGGCGACCCAGTGGCCCGCCGGAGACACACGCTCTGGACAGCGAGCAACTGCCTCCTTGCGGTCTTGCAGGTGAGGTGGTACCATGCTGGGGCCTCATATGTGAGCACTGGTTGTATCTGAGCCGTGTAGAGAAGGACCTTCGTCCTGGTCGGTAGCTTCGTGGAGTTGAGCAGGGGGCCCGATCCTGCCGAAGCCCTTCCTCGCTTGGCCACAGATCCTCTTGACGTGGGGTGTGAAGGTCAGCTTGGAGTCCAGGAGTACCCCCAGGTACTTGACTGAAGTCTTCCACGGTATGTCGTCGCCGTTGAGTGACAGGTGACAGCCGTCCGAATGTCTCCTTGTCCTTGTGAAGTTTATGCTTCACATTTGTCAACGTTGACCTTGATCCTCCACTTGGTCAACCAGGGCTCCGGTAGGTGCAGCTGCCGCTGGATGTAGAACCCAGACATCCTCAGGTTGGCAGAAGTGGCCGTCAGGAGCCCATCGTCCGCGTACAGGGAGAGCTGCACTCTCGGAGCGACCGGAAAGTCGTTTGTGTACCACAGGTACAGGATCGGGCCGAGGACTGATCCCCGTGGCACACCAGATGTCACTGGGCGAGTCGTGGAGGTGGATCGGGCAACGCTGACGGAGAAGGTCCGGAGGTGGAGATAGCTGCGGAGCAGCCGGAAAATCCTGCCAGGCAATGGAGACGATGACAGCTTGAAGAGCAGTCCCTCGTGCCACACCTTGTCGAAGGCTTTGCTCACGTCTATCAGGACCGAAGTGGAGTGGTGCTTCCTTCCGACAGCTCCGGTGATGTTGTTCAGGACTCTGCGAAGCTGAAGTGTGGTGGCGTGGCCAGTGCGGAAGCCGAATTGTTCTGTCCTGATAGACGTGAAGAACTCCTCAGTGAATCTCGCCAAGACGATCTTGTCCAGAATCTTGGAGAGCACAGGCAGGAGGGAGATCGGCCTGTGGTTCTCCGGGAAGAGAGGGTCCTTGCCGGGCTTGGGTATCATGATTACCTTGGCATCCTTCCAGGTGGTCGGGAAGTTAGCCATGCGAAGGCCTCTGCTCGATCTCCAGGGGAGTAGACAATACCACGATGTCCATGAAGTGGTCGGTTCGTCTTCTTCTCCCTTCGAATTGCCCTGGAGATTTTCCAGATGCCGCCGACACCACCGTCAGCTTGAAGACAGCTCTGGTGGCGATTTCGGTAAATAATTTATTAAATTTATTAAAGTAAAAAATGTAAGACCATATTTTTAATACAATCTATGAAATTCCGGGTTTATAAATTATTTAAATGAAACAATGAAATACTATTAGGTTAAATAATGCAATTCTAAGCCAACTGGCATTACTAGTTTACCTTATTGCCAATATGTATCCTAGTATCAAATGCCATAAAAGTATCTCTTATACACCTATAAGATAATAATAAGGGAACTTCAGGCCGTCCCGCCGCGGGTCTGCGGAAACGACAAGCGGCTCCAGCTCCGACTCTTCCGCTGAAAAGTCGACGGACGGACACCAACGCAGGCGAAGACATGGACGTCGAGCGAGGGCCTCGCATTCCTCCCATCATCCTGGACCTCCCCAAAGGATGGGCCAGCCATGCTGTTACCATCAAACAGCTAGTTGGGGGCGACCTGGAGGCAATCTGCACCGCTCGGACGCTACGCTGAAAACGAGCACAGTGGCCCACTTTCGGCAACTACAAAGTTACTTACAGGAACAGGGGCTGAAGTTCCACACTTTCGCCAAGACCACTGAGCGCCTCCTCAAGGTGGTGGTCAAAGGTCTCCCAGCCACCCTATTGCCGGAAAAGGTCGTCAAGGCTTTCCAACGAGATGGCTATGGCATCGTGAAGGTCAAGCTCCTAAAGACAAGACGTGGAAACCGACCAGCCTGTGGCTCATCACCCTCTGTGGAGGCGATGGGCTCCGGCCTCCTACTGATGTCTACACCATCCGGACTCTGTTCTTCTGCAGGCTGGAGGTCAGGAAGTACACCAGGCCTAGTGGACCAGTCCAATTCAACCGATGCCAGGGCTTTGGGCATGGCTCCACCCACTGCCACCGTGAGCTCCGCTGCGTACGATGCAGTGATAATCATCCGTCCAGCCTCTGCCCGAAGGAAGCTTTAACCTCGGCCAGATGATGCAATTGTGGAGAGGCCCACTCTGCCAACTACCGTGGGTGTGTCACCTTCAAAAACGAGAAGCAGCTCTCGTATGCTGTCGTTGCCAGGAGGGTTCAGGGGCCTGTACCTTCCAGGATTGAGCCTGCTAAGCCTCGAGAAGCTCCTGCTCCTGCCCCTCTTGCCACCGTAGATGAAACCGCGGAGTCCTCCACTGAAAACCGGGAGGAAGACGACTTCAAGATGGTTAGGCGTTGCCGTCATCGCCCAGCTCAGAAGCCGGAAAATCGAGAGGCTCATTCTCGTTTAACTCCGAATACCTCAACCTCCGAGACACGTCAACCCCCTGCCACTCATCAACTAGAGAACCCAATAATCGAGAACACTCCTGCCCCTGCCAGACCAGCACTACCCAGGCCCACACCGAAATCTCGTGCTGAGCTACCTAAGCTTGCTTCCAGCCCTGAACTAGAAGCCCAGCCACCCACACAAAACATCACGCCGAATTCTCACCCAGCTTCCCTCCTGCCTCAAAATCTCAAGGTAAGACTAAATCAGATTCTTTCTCAGCTGACCAACATAGTGGCGTTGATGTCACGCCTCATGGACATGTTGACTGCCACCGTCAATGGGTAAGCTGAGAGTTGTCAGCTGGAACGCCGACGGGCTGGCAAAAAAGCGGCTGGAACTCGGTCAGCTACTAACCGAAATGGATGTGGACGTCGCTCTTCTGCAGGATACTCACTTCAGGGCGACAGATCGCTTCAATATCCACAATTACCATATATACCGCACCGATAGGCAGCTGCAGAACAACCGACCCAGCGGAGGCTCGGCGATCATGGTGCATCGGCGAGTGACCCATCGTCTCCTGGCAGCAGTCCCTGCCCCAGGAGCTTAGATCACCCGGATTGCCATCCACAACAGCGGAGCCGAACTGGAGATTGCCTCCGTCTCCAACCCACCTAGAAATACTCTGCAAACTCGCTGCCTTGATGCCCTGCTGCGTCCTGGTTCCCCTGCACTTGGTGCCGGGGACCTCAATGCAAAGCATCTGGACTGGGAATGCCGGAACACCAACTCCAACGGCAGAAGTCTCCACCGTCTCCTGGACAACCGACTCCTCATTCAACTACTGACACCTGAGGAGCCCACGCACTACAATCACAATGGACGGCACCTCCCAGACATACTGGACATAAGTCTAGCTGGCTCCCTGGACGGACATATCGAGGTGTTTGCAGTGTCTGATCTCTCGTCAGACCACGTGCCAGTTGTCTTCGACCTCTCGGACGACGGAGCGCCATCATATCCTCCTACTCGTCCCACCAAGATCAACTGGACCACTTTGCAAACCACCTCGCTGACAGACATCATCCACCACCAACTCCTGCCGAGTCACCGGACCAGCTAGACCGACAAGTACACGACTTGACTTCCATCCTCAAATAAGCTATGACGGCCTCGTCATCTCCTCTCTCCCGGACTGACATCACTTCACCTCTACCCGAGGAGTTGAGAGAGGAGATTCGCCTTCGTCGCAGACTGCGAAGGCAGTATCAGCAGTCCCGATGTTCCCACGCCAAGCAGACCTTCAACCGCCAGGCCAGGAAGTGCTCTCGTCTCCTGGCTAAACGCAGAGGACGCTGCGTGGGATGACTTTGTGGACCATCAAGCTGAAGGTGGTGTCGGCGGCATCTGGAAAATCTCCAGGGCACTTCGAGGGGAGAAGAAGACCAACCGACCACTTCATGGACATCGTGGTATTGTCTACTCCCCTGGAGATCGAGCAGAGGCCTTCGCCGACACCATGGAAGGCCAATTCTCTCCACACGCGGATGTCTACGACGAGGACACGTGGCGAAATGATTGAAAACTTCCTGGAGGAATACCAACCTGACGAAGACAACCTACTGCCCACTGTAACTACACTTGAAGTGCAAGACCACATTCGCCGTCTTCGCCTGAAGAAGCCCCTGGCCCAGACTCCTTAGGAACTCCAGCATTGAAGAACCTGCCGGCTTGGGTGATCGTCACGATCACCTGCATCTTCAACTCATGCCTACGCCTGACTCACTTCCCGACCACCTGGAAGGATGCCAAGGTAATCATGATACCCAAGCCCGGCAAGGACCCTCTCTTCCCGGAGAACCACAGGCCGATCTCCCTCCTGCCTGTGCTCTCCAGGATTCTGGACAAGATCGTCTTGGCGAGATTCACTGAGGAGTTCTTCACGTCTATCAGGACAGAACCATTCGGCTTCCGCACTGGCCACTCCACCACCCTTCAGCTTCGCAGAGTCCTGAACAACATCATCGGAGCTGTCGGAAGGAAGCACCACTCCATTTCGGTCCTGATAGACGTGAGCAAAGCCTTCGACAAGGTGTGGCACGAGGGACTGCTCTTCAAGCTGTCATCGTCTCCATTGCCTGGCAGGATTTTCCGGCTGCTCCGCAGCTATCTCCACCTCCGGACCTTCTCCGTCAGCGTTGCCCGATCCACCTCCACGACTCGCCCAGTGACATCTGGTGTGCCACAGGGATCAGTCCTCGGCCCGATCCTGTACCTGTGGTACACAAACGACTTTCCGGTCGCTCCGAGAGTGCAGCTCTCCCTGTACGCGGACGATGCGCTTCTCACGGCCACTTCTGCCAACCTGAGGATGGCTGGGTTCTACATCCAGCGGCAGCTGTACCTAATGGAGCCCTGGTTGACCAAGTGGAGGATCAAGGTCGACGTTGACAAATGTGAAGCCATAAACTTCACGAGGAAAAGGAGACAAGCGGGACGGCCATCACCTGTCACTCAACGGCGACGACATACCGTGGAAGACTTCAGTCAAGTACCTGGGGGTACTCCTGGACTCCAAGCTGACCTTCACACCCCACGTCAAGAGGATCTGTGGCCAAGCGAGGAAGGGCTTCGGCAGGATCGGCCCCCTGCTCAACTCCACGAAGCTACCGACCAGGACGAAGGTCCTGTTCTACACGGCTCTGATACGACCAGTGCTCACTTATGCGGCCCTAGCATGGTACCACCTCACCAGCAAGACCGCAAGGAGGCTGTTGCTCGCTGTCCAGAGCGTTTGTCTCCGGCGGGCCACTGGGTAGCCCTGGTTCGTGAGGAACACCGTAGTCAGGGCTTCGTCCAACGTCCCTACCATCAGGAGCTTTGTAGAAGGCCTGACATCGAGCCTTGAGGAAGCTGCAGAGTCCTCACCGTGGGATCACATCCGTGAGCTTCGCGCCCAGGAGGTCCCCCAACTGCGTCTTCCCATGGATAACTGATGACATCGACTACAACTTCGACTGCACTACGACACTTCACCCCACTGACAGGTAGCGAAAGCTACTAGGGCTTTGACCCTGGAGACACAAGGCAAAAGCCTAACCGGAAGAGGCCTTGAAAGATGTGGGGGATCAACCCCCCCACAGTCACAGCGACTTGGACTTAGACTTGTCAATGTGGAGTCTGAGACTTTGAAGAATTTTTATTCTGATTCGATTCTTTCTGTACTTTTTGGTACAGACAACAATTAAAAACAGCTTAAAGGATATGTATTTACATGCAAAATATTAACACAATTAATTTGTTATTTGGAAATATAAGCATTTCTCTTTATTTACCACTTCGATATGCTATATGTTATATCTTGTACAAGATCACTTAACACAAGATCAATACTGAGTATCCTTGTTTAAAAGCGCTTAACGTGACAAAGTGGTGGCGGAGTGGGGTTGATAAATGTAAATGTAACCTAGAGCTACGTTTATTACGATAAATCATGATAAATAAGGCATGACTTTTCATAAGCTCATTATATCTGAATCTCCATTAACACTGCTAAAATATCCATCACCGCATTAACAAGTACCAGATTCGGGAGACATCAGGACATATCTCAGCTAGATCTGGTGATGCTAGCAATAATCTAGCAGTAGCACTGATGAGGGGCTTGTTAGTCTCTTGTGGACAGCTTTAATAAACAACACTTAAGGATATTAGGCCTGGGATTAGGGGCAATATTATGGATAAATAGTTGATTTTTCCTCTTCGATAAACAATTAATATATTATTTTAGGAATTCTTAGTTTATGACCAAACAATATAGTATGTAAAATATTGATATTTGACTTGTTATAATTTCTTAAAAAATATACTTCACTTAAAAGTGTAATTATTATCACAAGAAATCAATAGCAAAATAGAAAGCAATTTTGTTTCTGGCATTGTTTATTTTTACTTTTAAATTCCAAACATACATTGAGTCAACCTTGTATTATTATGAAATTCTTGTCAAGTTTTAGGATTGAATGCATTTTTACCCCGGTGTCTAGACACTCTAGTTCAGCAAGGTAGTAGTACGCCTTACCAAGTGTCAGTACTCGCTGAGCTTGCATGTAAGATTTCAAGTCTTTAGCTCATTCCAGTCTGAGGAGTGGCATACAGAAACGAATTGTACATCCTTACCGGCAGACCAAAATTCGTGTCAGCCTACTGACTGATAGACTTTAATTGCACTGAGCCATACACAATCATACTCAGTCATAAACAATCCATGTACAATCAAGCAATATATTCTAAATTTTGTCATACAAAATATAAATCCTACAGATACATTTTTCACGTAATATCCTGCTATATTTTACGTTCTCGTGTTATGTTTTTATTAATTTGTGTCTCATAATGGTGTCTAATAAAAATCTGTTGTACCTAGTTAAAAATTATATGGCGGTATTGAACTGAACGTGCTCATATTTAAAAATGCAACTTATCGTAGTTTTTAAACTTACTTATTTAACTATTTTCTCATTTAGATCATAGTTATCCATACTGCTCATATATAAAAACCATTAATATACTTAAATATTTGAGTATGCTTTATGCATTTTATCGAAAATCTTTAGCTCGATCGAGTAATGACAAGTGGTTAAAATTTTAGCAAACGTAGTTTTGTTTAATTATTGCATACACATAGAAATAATTTGCAAGAGAACAGTAGGAATTGAAAATTCTTTACTTAAAGTTTCTGTTTACTTAATGGATTGATTGTGAAGAAAACAGGATTTTCCTACTATTTTTCGTTCAGTGATGCAAGAATCAGTTCACTTCGTTTATATATCTGCAACCTGATTTCTTCTTATTGCACTGAATTTAGAAGTGACAGAATATTCAGGATATGTAACATTATGGGTGCCTCCTGTATAGATCCGGTGAGCTCAGTCAATTATCTCAGTTATCTCACCTTAGACAAAGGAGAGGTCTGATAAGGCTCTGTGCTAGCCTCTCCCGCCAAATTTGCATAGAACAACACGCAGGCATGTCCTGAGTAGCAACCTTTTAACAATAATCGTCCTCCGAAGTAGGCTCTGTGAGCATCCTTCCTCAAGTGGCTCATGTACCGTAATCAGATGCATAACCTGAAAAGGCAGAGACATACTTAAGGAAGGGAGATAAGAAGCTGAACTATCCTAGTTGCAGAACTAATCTACTCATCGTTAGACCCGGATGGAATCTCCTCCATCTCACGTGTACAGTTGGGACCCACTACAGGACAGCCCTACAGGGTGTTCATTCCTATAAGCAAACTTGAGCATGTCCACTAGTGTATGGAACTCGGACTGTTGGTTACTGTAATTAAGGCTCTCCGCTTTAGTAAGGAATAATTCAGGTATTATCACCGTACTTGTAGAAAAATCGCTTCGTTTTCTATTTTTGCAGGAAACAAGATTTGGATACATTTGAAGAAAGTATAAGTGTACAAATACGTGTTAAAATTGTGGCATTTCACTTAGAGACCACGCGGTGAGGAAACTGACTCCAACACTGGAAGTAGGTTAATTTACATGGAATAAATAATGGAAATAAACATGGAATGGTGAGTGTTGTATGTTTTAATGTAGTCTTAATTTTGGATGAATAAAAAACTGCATTTACTGTGTCTATGCATTGTATATTGCAATTAAACGATTTTAATTGACTACGCAGTGCATGCCCACTCATATGTGTAACACAAACATATTGAGCGTATATGAGCGCCTCGCCGTTAGGCAGCAAAGGATAATTGGGACAATACTTCGCTTTGACACCAACTACTCCTGTTCTATAAAACGAGAGATTGTCAATCTTGGATTTCTAATAAAAGAACCTGAGGATATAATTTCCTTGAGTCAATGTTATTGAAACTCTTCGATGTAACAAATTAAATTGTGACTAAAACATGCTAATGGACCAATAATAAACAAGACAAGTTTACCTATTAATTTGTGTACAGATAATTTTTTACATTTTTTTTTCAACCGACGACGATTTAGATCTCCAAGTAAAGAGTATGACTAGCCGTTGGCTGCAGTAACCGAAAATATTAGAAATGGTGATGCATGAAAAATGTTCCTGAGTTAACCGTTTTTTGTGGCTACATAAAAAATGCGCGCCATTATAATTTCTGAATTACATTGATATAATGTAATAACATGATAACACCGAACATTTTACAAACCATTATACTATTTTCCTTCGTACAATGTGCTTTGTATTTTTACCTCCATTTCCGTCAAAGGTATAGTTCAAGATAGAAACACCATACACAATTTAGTTTAAAACTCGGAATTTATGAGGTTCTTCGGTTATCAATATAAATGCCCACTAAACATTTTATGTAAACTTAAATGTTTTCCCACTTACTTTCCAAACAATAAAAACGAGCATATCGTTAGTAAACTGGGGCCTAAATATTATCAACAATTATATTTCACGTTGAATAAATACTCGATCATATTTCTCATAATATGTGTTTATAATGGGTTCCCTCACCCTGATTGAGTAACAATCAACATATCGCTTGCGACGTCAAACAGTGTATGACAAAATATATTATCAATTAATTTTTAATATTGTACAATTTTGGTTTAATGCAGCAAATAAACATTATCACCGGCGTCTCTCAAAAATATCTCAGGAAGACAAAGAGTTAACCTGGTTGTGTGACGAGGTGAGTCCGGCTGTTAACTGAACGTCACACAGAGGTGTTAAGCAGAGACTCATATTTAATTAATTAAAATATAACACCACTTATAGCAAGGTTCTCATTATTTTAGTCGTTGAAGATGGTGCAATTCTGATCACAACATGTACCTTAACAAACGTTTTAATAACGATTTTGTTTATAATGCTTAATCTATTTTTCAATGAATTTTAACTGCAGACCCCTGCTCAATATCTAGTTATGAATTTAAAACTTGTGGTCTAAATATAACATTTGACCTCTAGTTTTAAGTGGTACTACTGTGTACCTAATTTAAT
>NW_025785931.1:0-18760 GCF_021130785.1 Homalodisca vitripennis | reverse complement strand
TTTTCCCGAAAGGGAAAAAATTACATCGTCTGAACTTGATCGGTATTTTATTAGAGATATTTATTACAATAGTTCATTAACAATATATTTTATTTTATTTATTTTGTTTTTAAGAATATTGATGGAGTTATTTTATTAAACCATAAATCCAGTTCAACGTTGATATGAAAGTTGTGGTATACAATAGCGAGGCGATACGGATTGTGGCGCACCATTGCCGTTCGTTTTCGGCCGCTGACCATAAATTAATTCGTCGCCCCTCTGGGTGCCCGCTCGCCAAACAAACAATACGATCCGCAATGGGTTAAGAATAAGGTTAACCATTCATCTAAACTTGTAGCTGAGTTTTCCCACACTGAGTTTAAATAAAAAAAATAAATTTGTTATACTTGAATAACCCATAACAATGTCGAGAAAAAACTAACAATTTTTCGTGTGTATATTAATTTAATTTAAAACAAGTCTTTCTTCATAATATATTCTAAAATCAAACACTCTTTAGTTTGTGAAGTTCAATATTTGTTTCAAAGAATCTAAAATTACTCTTCAAATACCAATTCCTCGGATTAAACAATTATCCTTGAAAGTGATTTGGATGGTTTACTTCATTTAATGTGCCATGTATTGTATAGCAAAAGAACTAACGTCTATTTACTTTATTACAATTATAGCAATTGATGTTAATATGAATTAGTAGTTGGCCCATCATGATCAATCACAACAACACTTTATACGAATATACCTGGATAGTTATCATATAAATGTGGATAGTTTTAAAACCCTTAGTACAGTTTTCTTAGAAAGAAAAGTGTATACAGAAAATCATTATTAATGCAATCTTATTTAAATAGTAAGTAGTATTTTTGTCATGTTTTTTTACAGCTTGTGCTTCATAGAAGCTTTGCACTTTTCACAGATTTTATTGTAGATTTTTTATGGTTTCTGATAATTTTTTGTGTATCTTTTCAATAACAAATTAGGATGCCATTGTTGAGAAGTATTTTATGTTTAGTAAATATAAATAAATAAAGTTATTGGTTTTTTTTTTTGTCAAAAAACAAATTTTGGTAATTTTTCCAATCTCAATTTAATATTTTTAATTGTTAGCTCTGCTCTGTGCGTTGGCCAGAATAGTAACGCACAGCTCAGCAGTTAGTGGGGAGTTAGTGTTGTATAATATAAAAATACTTTTTATAAATCAAATGTCAACAACATAAAGGTAAATGACAACTCTCTTTTCAGACATAATGCCATTAAAAATAGTTAATTTGATTTTTTATAGTCTTTCAGTTGATACTCTTCTTTACATCAAAAATTTACATTGTAATTGAAATTCGTTAGCAGCGATCATGTGCTGGAAAAAGTAGTAGACACTTCTATTTCAAAATAACTGTAACGGCTGCCAAATCCTCGTTATTATAGCAATTTGACATTTTAAACAAAACATTTTAAAAATCCTTATTTATTTTTGTACAACAGCATTTCAATTTGGAATAGTTAGATTTCATTAGTTTTTTATATTTTGCTTCTTTTGCTCATTTAAGTTGTCAAGTAGTGTAATTTCCAATTTGTTAAAGTGTTGGTTGTGGGTGACAGTACTGGTAGAATTATTTTCTATTGCAGATTTCACATAATCTTGCTCAAATAATTTTCTCACGGTGTTGCGTGGTGGACGGTCAGAGTGCTACTTTTATCTGGAATGTTTTTGTTTAGCTCGCGGGCATATGCATTGCGATCTTAGCAATGTTGCGATGGATCAGCCTCTTAGTGTCTACAGGGACAGACTTGTAGTTGTGCGACGACAAGACACTTTCAGCAACTAACAACATCAACCCAACTTGTAACCATATTGTTTTATTTATGTTATCTTTCATGTTTTACTTACTAATTTATTTATTTTATTGCATGGATTGGAAATAAAAACAGGCAAATCATGTTTCACCTAAGTTGGAAGAGATTTGAAAAACAATAACAATCGTATTTTAGGGCGTTATTTGTCACATAAGATCCGATATTTATTAAAACATTAAATACTATTATAAAAAAATATTTTTTTTCAAAAGTATGTTTTTATGATTTAAAACATAACAAGTATAGATAAATTTCTTACGTATTTGCGTACATTTACTAATTTCTTTTTTTTTACAATTAACAACTTTTTAAGGTTACCCTTTTGCTCAAACAGGGACACATTTCCTTTATTATTCCTTTTTGAATGTGAGATAAAAATCTCTACATTTTCATATATAATGGAGATAGGATATTTTTTGCATACAATGAATATTGCTGTTCTACCTAAACTTTCAATAACAATCATCTAATCAGCCTTATGTAATGTAATTATTGTAATTTGTTAATGTATTGTGGTCAAAAATATTTGCTCCCTCTATTAGAAATTTAGAACATTACTATTGAAATTGAAGGATAAATAACATAATAGACATAGATATATATGAAAACGACAGCGTCAATGTTTGTAATAGAATAATACTTTCCTAGTCATCTACTGTTGTTTCGTGTTCATCACACACGTCCCCTTGAGTAGGCCGTCTCATCCTTTGTGCATGGATGTGGTTTCTCCTTGGAAATTTAAATGGCATTGTTGAAAACAATAGAGATCTGAAATGATGTATGTGGTGACTTCTTAGCTGAGGCATTAAGTTTCAGAGTCCCACCCAGAATTTTCAGTTCGATCCTTTATTCATTTTGGAAATACGTTGTATAAGGTTATAAAGATGATAATACTCAACTATCAATAATCCCACGCTAGGGAAAAGAAACTTGTTAAACAAGGTCTTGTAGGAGTTTTTACATTTTCTTATGAAACAACCAAGAAATAAATAATTCACTGACATGGAAATACCTAAAAGGATATAAAAGCTTGTTACTTTGAAAAACTGAACTTATTTGTCACAGTTGCTTTGGTTACAGCCTAATTGCTATATGTTAAAATTTTAGTCTTACTTAATTTAATAGTGAAGATAAGATCAAATATGAAAGAGAAATAGGAATAAGGAGCGTTATGAGGTAGAGATATATTGAAACACTTCAACATTTGCCTATGATGACGATTGTTGCAGTCTAATACAAAACCTGCCAAGATAATCCCAAAAGCTCTAATGAAAGTATTCTCTTAGATGGGAAAAAAAGCAATTTATATTGGTATATCTTCTAAGTGTGTAAAAGTATATTAATGAATCAGACCATTCTTTAAATAGATGTCAAGGAAGATTGAAAGATTAGGTCTGAGGAGCGCTATATTATTTATTACTCACTCAAAAAACACCCCTCCCTTGAGAATTATACAGGGTGGTTATAAATTATTGTACACATTTTAAGGACTGAACAAATAAAATAACCCCCAAAAAAATCAACTTTTTAAAAACAGGGGGGAATTTGTTTTATTTAAATTGTAAATTTAAACAAAGTTTTATATACTGACTGAAAATTAATAATTGTACATATTACATATAATTATAAAAAAGTAGTTATAAAAAGAAAGTAAATGTCACTTAAACTGTGGGTGTTGTAAGGTTTGATCTTCTTAATGTCTTGTGTTGTGACATAGTTTGCTGGTCAACAATGGTTCTTTCCACACCAGCTGTTAATTACAGTTGACTAAATTAAACACTCACTAACCCTCAGTATCAAAATGGCTATTTGTGCAAGAAAAAAGCAAGTGGTGTTCTGTTGGTTTCATGAAAGCAGATCTGTAATAACTGTTCATAGAAGGTTTCGTTTTAGAGTATTGGCCGCACCATCTACGAGTAAACAATTCTATAAAACCAAGCTTGTGATAGGCTTTTGTGAACAGACGGTGAAGTGTCCAACATAGAAAAGAGTGCTGGTAGGACCTCAGTTTCTGAAGCTATTGTTGATCAAGTAAGTGAATTGTTTACGAGGAGGCCCTGGTAAGTCTACTCGGCGTGCAAAGTTTGGAATTAGGATTACTCGATCAACAGTCTTAATAATTTTGCACAAACTACCCCTTTAAAGCGCCCATCCATACAAAATTCAGTTATTCATGAACTAAAACCTAACGACTAAAACCCTCGACGCTACGTTTCTTGCTGTTACGGAGGATTACTTGACCTCGAAGAACAAAACAAGCAAACATTGGAGAAAGCAATTTCTTGAAAAAAGTAATTTTTTCTGATGAAGCAAACACCCTTTCATGTTTCTGGCTAATGTTGAATAGACACAATTGTAGGAATTTGGGGTACTGAAAATCCTCATAATGCTTCGAGAACAAGAACGAGACGGCCACTAAAATAAACGTTTTGGTAGTGCATTGGCTATAGATGAAGTGATAGGACCCTTTTTTCTCGCAGAACCGACAGTCTCTTCCTAAAGTGACCTAGTATAAATCGACATGCTTGAACTTTTTGCAATCCGCAAATTGTGCATAGACAACAATAACATGTTTACGGCAGCAAGATGGTGCCCCTCCACACCTGGGGTAAGATAGTACGTGACTACCTAAAATGTAGTTTCACTGTGTCGTTTGTTTGGACGGGATGGTCCAATTCCTTGGCCTCCACGTCCCCAGACATTAAACCCTTAGACTTTTTTTTGTGGGGCTATGTCTAGGACAGAGTCTTCGCCAAAACTTTCAAGATATTGAGGAAAACTCAAGAATAGAGTTCGAGAGGTTATTGGTAAAGCTTAACTCCAAGCAATTGCTCAGAAAAACATGGTTGACTGTGAGTTTGAATTTAGATACAAAACTGTTGTGTGCAAAACCTCGGAAGAGCAGTGGGGAATTAGTTTAGATTCCTTGTAAAAGTATGAGAACAGTACTCTTTTTGTCCTTCATTGGTAATAAACTGTTTTAAATTTGCTATTTAATAAAACAATTTCAACTGTTTTAAGTTGATTGGGTTACTTTTATTATTCAATCTTAAAAATGTGTACAATTAAATTTATAACACCTGTACTGTTTATTCTCTTATTATTTGCTTTAAATTTTGTATTTTTAAATAAAATGTTACCCTATTTAACTCTCACTCATTATACTGGATTGAATAGCAAGTTGAAGCTCTGGTCCACTACCATGCTTTTTAAGGTCATTTTTTCAATATTTACTGCTTGTCCTATCATATTTTAGTGATGTGGGAAATCACCCTTCTTTAATCAAAGTTTATTAATAAGTTGTGTACTGTGTCCTGGATTTGGTTTGATTATGTGTTTTAGGTAGAGTTAGACAATTAATATATCAGGAGTAATTAATTATTCAAAATTAAAATTCAAATAGTGAATCGATGAAAAATCTCTTGAGTTAATAACAGATAAAGATTTGGAAAAATTCTTGCCAAAATACTTCGCTGGCCAAGTAAACATATTTGATTCGTTTTTTTTCTATTTAATCTCTTTCCCTGCATTAGGGCTTCACCTTCAGTTAGGAATACCTTATTCATTTAAGCTCTAAAAATAGTGGTAGTTACCTATATCATTGAAAAAGACATGATTCTTATGTCAGATAATATTATTTAGGTGATTATTACGCAAAAGGATTGAGGAAAGATACTGTATGACCGTGGCTTTCCACTTGAATTTATGCGTGATTGAATTAAAGTATTTGTGAATACTTCATAACGATAAACATATTCTTTAAGGAGCCTGGATTATTTATATTTTTAGGCTTGTCTATTGAAGGGGAAGATATAGTAGGTATGTTAATTAAGTATATTGAAGTTTATACAAAATTATTGATTACCCGTTTTGAGGAATTAGGATATACATTGTATTACATGATTGTGATTTAAATTGTAGTAAATAAGAGTAAACTATAGTGGTTACCCAACTGGTTTTTAAGCTGTTTAAAGGCTCTCGTCCCAATTATTTGTCAGTCTGGATTTTATCACTGTTCATCTTACACCATTCAAATAAATAATTACAGAGATTTGTACATTTGTGTTGGTACATATAATTATAATGGTTTGTAGTAGACTAATCTAAGACATCTTGGACCTTAAATTTTGTAGTAATGCCCAGATAATTATTTTGAAATATGAAAATGGCATAATCAAAGCTAACTGTGGGTTTTGAAAGTAGTATTTACCTATTACCATGTTCCCCCATAAAATAAACGCAATACATACTTGATAATGGTTCAGAGAAAGGCCTTGTACTCATTAGTTTGATTGTCAAAACAGTATGAAAACTGTTTATGTTATTTTGGCAATGGTAGCGGATTTGTTACAAAACGTTAAATCTTAAAACAGAAAACAAAAAAAACTCACATCGTGAAATAAATGAATGTTATTTATCCTATGGATAAAGCTAAAGTTATTCATTACACCTCAATGTTAAATTTTTTGATGTAACTTAGGGATTGCTACCAAGGTCATCAAGGGTTGCTATTTATAGAATTCACCTTTAACTTGAATTTTCCACTTCATAGAGAATTATTAGTGTTTTTATGTGTGAACAAATTTTCTCTCAACCCCTATTTATCTTATTTCATAATTTTCTTTATCATAACTAGTTTCTTAGGGAATTAAGCTATGCATCTGATTGTACTGTAATTGTATGAACATACCTGCACTAGACTTCATTGATCTTTAATTAACGGTTCTCAAATGTTGTGTACTGAAAACCTCGGAACTGTTGTATATCATTAGGCCAATGGGATGATCAATGACGTGTTGGGCAGAGTAGGAGAGGAGAAATATTTTACAAAATGTACTTGAAAAATATATCCTTCAATTGGCTTTCCAACCCCTAGGCACAAAGTGATCTTTAATAGTCTAATGTTTTGTAGGATTTTTACGGGGAAACTGTTGTATTACCATCACATTTCGTAATAGAATTCCTGCAGTTTGGAAACTTGCTATATCCTTACTGTTCATAGGATAGTTCCCAAAAAACTTTACGCAATACATTTAAAAAAAGTTTTCCAGATAAATATCATCAAAAACCCGTATGATGAGACTAATGGCTATGGCAACAAAAAACAAAATGCCTATTTACACTCGCTTAGTTTTAGAGATATTCAACACTTTTTTAAAATTAAAAAATGAACATTCTAGGCTAATATTTTACACACTATTTTGATACTATTTTCACCTTTATTGGCTTTACTGAAGTGGCTGTGCTGTTACATATATCCCAGTGCGAGCTCGCATCTCTATCCTCCTACATTCCACACAAATTTGTGTTGTGTTATTTATATGACAAAAAACAGCAACTTTTCTGTTTGTAAAACCAATCTTTTATTCACATTAGTTTGTGGGACTCTACTGTAATACAGTATATGTTTCCGTCAATGAAATGACATTAATTGGCTTAATGAAATACTTTGTGAATTGTAGAAAATACAGTTCTTAATTATTTTAGTATAATTTATTAAATTTATCAGAAGTTTTTTGTGACGCAAGGATCCATGCCACTGGTACAGACAATACCACTATTTATATTTAATATAATAGAAAAATGGGTTTTTTTTTTTTTTATATAAACCATCATATTTAGTTATAAAGTGGCTAAATAAGAATAACTAAGTGAATAAATAAGATTTTCTGCCAGGGGTGTAACACCCTCATCTGCGCCGGGCATAAATGTATTATGTGATTACTCAAATCAAAATTCTAAGAATTGATTTTAAATTTGAGTCTAAAGCTATGTTGAATTTTTTCTTATTTATACAATTTTGTAATTCAATTCAAAGTGTTTTCAAGTAATAAAAATAGGAAAATACAGTGTTGTCAAATGAAAAAAAAATAAATACAACTTAACAATTTTCAAAATTCATAAATTTTCTAAATTCTTTGTATCAGAGACAGTTTACGTGTTGTGATAACTCGTGTTCTATTATATTTATTAACAGTCACACCTAGCCAGCACATACTATATTGCTGATTAACTTATCATGGATGTTGTGGAGAAATGCTTTTGTAGTCTCATGTCTACATACTCAAGCAGGACATCGCATCATGCTTCAGCCGGATCACCTGCAGTCCACGTTGTGTATTACTCCCTTCATGATCTAATGTACTGCCAATCAAAAATTGGTCATCACACCTTTGATCAGGACTATGTTCAGCCTAAATTGACATTCTGTTAAAATCATCCTAGTTTAATTGTGTAATAGGTTTAATTAAAAACATACTTTCTGATGGAACATTTTTTTATTTTTCTGGTTTATTGTTGCTTATTTTTGTCTTAAAATAAATGAGTGTTATAAACTGTAACGCTGTTGCTAATTTGTATTAATCTTTGACAGAATATAATGTAATGTTATTATTTGTTTGTAATAAAACCCAAGTGCATGGCAAAATGCTGCATGCTTATTATGTCAAACATTTTATGGTAAATTTATAAACCCAGTTCTTTACAAAAGTATAATGAGTAAATAATAACAAATGTTATATTGTATTTGACTTATTTAAAATATGCATGATTTATGTAATAAAATACCTCTTGATTAAACATATATTTAAAATTAGCACTATTTATTTAAAATTAAATTTCTTCAACACATTACAAATACTGCATGTGACAATTTCATTACCTACCTAGTTCCAATGAGCAATAAACAGTTTCATCTGTATGTGAAAGAATATTTTTGTACACAAATTTTACTTAAGCAGACAGAAGGGATCATTTTTGTGGTCATAATTAATGTGTACATTGAGTTTAGAAACATCTATTATTATCTATAAACTTCTTTCTAAAAATCTCATTGTTTACAAAATGTGGAACAAATATATTGTTTACAGGTTTTCCAAGTGAGAGTTGAAGGTATATTAAAAATAAAAGTATAATTGGAAATTTTAAAATTGTAATATATCTAATAGTATTGTTTCAATTATAACAAGCTATGAACCATATTTTTGGTAATTCTAGTCTCCCTTCTTAATATTTGAATTGTTAGACGTTTTTGTTGATTCTGATAGATTATGCATTCCTTTTTTAAAGTATTATGGTGCTGTTAACCTATATCTACCCTCAGTAATGCCCATCTTTTAAAATCTAAATTCTAATCACCCAAATGCAATGATTTTTTTATTGTGTTTCATAAAGATATTTATGTGTTTGTATGTGTGGGTTTTTTTATATTTTCTTTACATTCGAAAATTTATATTCTTCTATCTGATAAAGGGTTTTAAGTTTTCTTTAAATTTCTGTCCCTGAAGAATGGAGGACTTTGTGTAACTAAAATATGCAAATGATTCCACCACATTTGTGTGAATGGTTCAAATGGTATGGCAGTGTACATGTGTGTGAGATGGGGCTGTTTGTGAAGTCAGCCATTTTGTATGCAGAATCTTTGAGCTTTGTTGGGACCACATCCTGAAGTACATATCTACATAGCCATTTTATATCAAAAAACTAGTTTTATATCTGTTAAATCACAATTAATTGGGCCTGTGTGTACAATATTTGTTTTTGACTGATTTATGTTTTCATAACATTTTTTGTTTTTAAGGCTTAAATATGTTTAGGTTTTAAAGAAATTGAGTAAAGTTACTCACTTTATTATAAATATATTTTTATTCTATTTTGTTTATTCGTTGTTTGAAAGTTGTGCATACTTGTTTAGATTGAAAGAGATTTGAGAAATAACCATTTGAAAACAACTAAACAGATTATTTTCTAACTGTGATGCCTTATGATTCTAAAAGTTGAAATGTTAAAAAATTTAGTTTAATTTTTAATAGTTATTTGCTGACTTCCCTCTGCATTCTAAACTTTTTTAATTGGACAGGTAGGTTCAATTAGTTTGCAATTTGCATTAGTTGTTTCAGTCAGAACAGTGTTTTGCTTTTAAGAAATGAAGCAATAAGTAACAATAATTTTGTATGTACGAATTAATATATATTTCTAAAATATAATATTGTTAAAAATTATTGTCATTCTGTTTCAGAATTCGTTAACCATTGATGACATCTAAGTGAGGCGTTGTGGGTGAATTAAGTGCGATCAGACCTGCATTTTCTGCTTTCAATTCTAACACTACAATGAATTGGAAATGAGAGTAGCAAAACACAAACACTAAAGTGAGCTTTGATGTTTTCAGTGGTTATAAGTGAACAACTTTAATATGTCACGTGTACATTTTTGTAAAAAATACTGTTATATATGGTACATTATCTTTTAACTGTGCAAACTGTGTCCGTAAGTTAGCAGCGAGTGATTCCCATACCCACTTAGGAGTCTATCTTACCATGGCTCCTCCTTAGTAAATCTTAGGAGTGTTAGGGTCATTCACATTCCTTAAACGATCCCATGGCAATTAAATTGGTGGTATTTTTAAGTTACAAAATTGTCATTTAAAAAGACATTAAACGTGTTTTTTCCTTCTTTAATCTACTTTTATTTATTAATTTTCACTAATTTATATCAGTTCAGCTTCAATTAACAATCCTAAGTTATTGGTGTAAACTGGTGAGGGCACTTTCTTCATTATAGTTTGCAAATTTGTAAAAAGATTATTGTGAGATTTTAATACTACTAACGTATGAGTGGCTGAACCTCTGCAGTAATTCTAAAATTATCCCCCTAAAACCTTGTTGGTAATACTGTTCAATAGAATTTGTTTTTGATATTTCTAAAATTTGTTAATTTTTTGTGTCACTGTTAAATTAAAACTAACTTCCATTGTATTAATGTTATATAATTTGCATTAAATGATTGTATAGTAAAATATATTTATGCAGAGATATTAGCAAACAGCACTGGAGAAGGGCGAGATCTTGTGGCTAAAGCATAGGCTAAAGTTACTTGCTGGTGCCTTGATCCCTCACTTCACATTCCCCTTGTTTTGGTGCTTTCTCTCCATTCTATTATCTTTGTCTACATGGTCAACTGTAGCAATTCATATTTAAAAAAAGTGTGTTTTCTCCTTTGCACTTCAAGTGTTTAATTTTAATATATTATTTTTACTGTTATAATTGTATTTTTAACTAATTTTTTAAAAGCATTTCAATTAATTTAAATATTTCTTTCAGGAATAAATTGTTTTCCACATATTATAATGGTGTTCCGATATGTTCTCAACTTCCCTGACATGCAATTCCTCTTTAAAACTGCTCATGTAAATACTTTTGATAATTCTAAAATTATTTCTGAAGAATAACGCTGAGTCAAATTTGACTAACGCTAATTTGAGTCTTGTAAAATTGTCTGTTACACTTAGTGTTTATAGATTTTTTTGTGTATTATTTGCTGACACATTAAGTGAGAAATATTGTAAAAACAAACAGAAATCTTCGTTGGGGAGGGAAATGAGTCTAGTAATAACCACGTTATTTACTTAAATAATTTTGTCATATATGTTTCATGGCTTTAGCAGTTGTCACTACAGTTGCTGCATTAATGGAAAATAATTTATTGATTCAAAATTTATGTTATAATTCCTATTACTGGTTGTTGTAAAACAACAAGTGGTGGTCTAATTAACTACAGTAGTGTTAATTTATTTGTTTATGTAATAGTTAAATAATAGTAAAGTGCCTCGTAAATGTGGAATGAGATGCACTAATATAATACTATTTTGTATTGGACAAAACTAATTATTTCCAGAAAATAAATTGGCAGTAGACTTACTTTTGTTCTCATCATTTTAAAACTTTTATACTACAAAATAAACATGTCAAAAAAATAATTAGTAAGTAATTCTTGGTTGATAAAGAAGGAAAGAAAACTAGAAATATTTAGTTTTTATCGCTTTTTGTTTTAAACACATTTTAACAATGTTAAGGAAACTATTTTATTAATTAAACCAAATGCTGTTACTATAAGGCACTCTTTTTACAGAATATCATTGTTAGTGTTACAGCAGCTCCTACTGGAGATTGAAAGTTTTCTATGAACCTTGCAGTTCTGTACATCAAGCAGTATAAATGTAAACAAAGTGCCAATGCTCAAAAAGTAGATCGGGGTGGCCACTTAAAACTAGGAATGTCTTAGAAACTGGGACATACCAAACAGTTTTTCTGCTTCATACAAGTCATAAAAGAAAAAAAATAATAGGAACAGGAACAGGTATTTAAATTGGGATGTCATAATCCATTTTTATTTTATGTTACAACTTAATTTCTCAGAAAACTGTGAATGAAGATCGATTATGTGTGGGTGATAATTGTCAAATTGTTGTAAGAGCATCAACAGCACCTGATTGTGAAAATATGTGGTATAATCAACGATGTGTTTGCCATATGCTCTGACAATCGTTTTATTTGTTTGTTTTTTTTTTCGGCATTAGGGATGATGTGACTACAATCTATTAAACAAAGTTGTGGACTAAACCATCTTCCGTTGTCTTTCTTGGATGGATTTGTTTTTACTTAGCAACTACAATGTTATTTTATCTAGTTAGTGTCAGTTATCAAATAAATTATCATTTTGTTTGTCTTGATGGCATGATTCTATCATGGTGAAAGATACCATCTGAAATAAATACAAAATACTCAAAACCCAACATAACATTATATCAATTAGTTTGTCCTTCAGGTACAAAGACCAACTAACAGTGTATTGGTAGCTTAACATTACATTAGTTGTGTATTTTTTAATAATAGGGTCTTTGTCTTTGAGTTAATTGATTTTAATCTTCAACAATGTTAAGAAATTGGACAGTTAGCATCGCTTGCTTTCATGACTGACATCCTGTAACACTTGTTAATTGTAACACTTTATAGCCAGCTCTCATGACTTATTTTGTGTTTTTCTTTGTCATAGTTTTGTTTGTGTGCGTTGAGTTATTGTGTAGTGACTGAGCTCTACATTGTTTACAAAAAAGAAATTGCGAAAGTTGTTAGTGCTTGTTCGTCATGGCTGATATCTGACTTGTCCTTGCTTGTTTTCGCAAAATCACATCCAAAAGTCAAACATTATTGTGTTAAGTTTGTGGTACATTATTGAAAAAACATTTGAACACAGATTTAAAAGAAACTTGTACAGTCAATGTAGTCAACCTGTGCACTTGTTTGTTAGTTTAATTCACAAATTCAGATCTATACTGTTATTATTATTTACTGTTTGACCTGAGTCGACTGCCAACCTGTCGGTGATAAATGTGCTAATCCCCGATTAAACTTAACTTATTAAACTCCAGGAATCCCACTATTCTAGCATTAATTAAGTTCCCAGCGTAGACTTAAAAATATATCTCACCTACGTTTGATGCAATGGGGAATAAATTACTAGACTTTCATACATAACTAACTGACCAACATGTTAGAAATATTTAACCAATAAGCTCAGCTACTAATAATACCTGTCTCTGTTCGACGAAACAAACACAATTCCCTTTTTCCGGTCTGCTTCCTAAACTATGTGGACTCAGCGTCCGCCATATAGACCCTACCTTTAGGAGTCTGTCCGAAAGACAACTCCTTTGCTGTTGACTTAAAACTCACACAAATTAATGTTTTCAATTAATTTTTAAGTTGTAACTTCCCCTACAACCCAACCTGTAAATATTTTATTATTTAAAATCATCTGACTCTAATTATGTTAATTATTGCCACATTCTGGATGTAAACTGTGATAGGTACTGGAGTCAAATGGCTTACTTGTTAACTTGCATAGTTAACAGATTTTTAATCAATTCTGATGTATTATCGACTATTTGATTTATTGGTTCATATTTGAGAGCACCAGTACTGTAAGTAGTAAATCAGAAATGACACGAATGAAACCATAATTACCGAAGATTTAATTATATTTCTTAAACCAAATTGTTTTTGGATTTGCAGTGATCTATTCACGACTGCTAATGATGTACTTTAGTTGTACTGCCAACATTACACGATGCAACTATTTACAATGGTTCTTTATTCTTCAATTTTGGTTAATGGAATTTGTGTATTTTTCAGTTATTAAAAAAAAAAACAGGATAGTTTAAAAAAACTATTTAATAAATCTGTGGTTTTCCCTTTGGCCAGAGTGTCCTGATGAATATTAAATCACATTGGTCTGTGGCCAGAACTTCAAGTCCAAATAGATGGCCAGATTAAAATCAAACATGTGGCAGTAAACGGGTTGGTAACACTTGCGTTATAAGCCATAACCATCAATTTCAGTTACTTCATCAGTCAAATAAATGCTCAAAAAAGTTATACGTTTTGCAATCATCAGGTGAATTAAAATTGTAGAATTTTGGTTGTCTGATTGAAGTGGAAAAGAGAGAATATTTTTGCTTACCCTCATATATGTCCACATCCAGTACCCAGGGTATTTGTTAGCCATTAGTGCTACCAGATGTGTAGTTTGCTATAGTGTTATTAAGTAATCACTCAGAATATAAGATCACTGATTCTTCAAATGACATTGTTAACATCAGTGTGTAGTCTTTCAGAGTCCATACCAGGAATAACGTCTGGAATCGATTGATGTCGATAGGTCAGCGACGTAACTAGGTTATTCAGCACCCGGGGCAAAACACCTATTTTGGCGCCCACCTCCCCCCCACCCAATTGAACTGAAACTAATTCCTTATTAGAACTCCTCCTCTTAAAAAGATGGTGGACTGACTGTGTCCAATCGGTACCGGGGTAACGCTAGCATTAATAACTATCGTGAATCTTGATCTTAAAATACTCAACCCCTCAAAGTTCAAAGTTATATAGGCCTAAATATAATTTGGTTTAAATAATAGAAATACGTAATTTTTTTCAAAAACAAATAGTTTATTTCAAAACAAACACCATTTGATACTAAAACACTTATGATAGTAAAATTATGTAAATATTATTGATTTAAACATTTAATTGTTTCTTGAGAATTTAACTTTTCGGGCTTTTCTTGCTGAAAATGTACTGATCATCAATACTCAACTGATATGAAGCATAGTTTTTGAGGCTACCTGGTGCTCAATGGAAAATAATCCCTAGTTTGTCCAACCCTCTGTTGCCCCTGTCAAATTCCCGTAAATAATTTTTTAATTATTTTAAGTTTGACTAAAACTTCTTTCATTCGAGAGGTCCACTTGAAACCAGGAAATTGTCAAGAAGAGTCCGTTAAGGCAGGTCATTATGTTTGGATATACATCCTCCATTTTGTTTCACACAACAAAAATTTCAGAAGATCAATCGAATTGGCTGTTTGGATATTTGGTTACGAAATCCGAAACCATGGTATTTGAAACTTTCCACTTCAGTTTGCCAATTCGTCTTTGTCCAAGTCTTCTTTTATATTTGGAGGCTAATTCAATTGCTTTAGGCCTTTAGGTCATCCCCACTCGTTTGTTCACCAAAGCTAGCTCCGTTGGAGAAAACCAAAAAAAAATGATTTATGTTTTGCAATAGAGTTGAATCTTTCTCTGAGTTCACAAAGAATGCGATCGACGATTTCTAATAGCTGCGATGTTGAAAATTTCTTCTCTTCTGAGAATTCAGGTGACTTCATCTTCGGGCATTCTCATCAAACATGCGCTTTTTTCTTCTCTTTCGAACTACTTTGAAATGAGGATCATGGCCAAGATTTGTTGCCATTTCTTTGGCTTCTTTCATTGCAGCGTTTGTAAGTTTGCACCACTGTCCGAGTCTAGTTCAGAGATCATGTCTGATGTGTTTGGCCGATCTATGTATGGTGATATTCTCCACTTGTAGGAGCTTGTTCACAATGTCAATGCGGGTCAATTGCTTGTACCAAAAACAGGAGCGGAGTGAGGAACTATAAACTCAAACTGCTTGACATTTTTCAAACAGATTAGCTGCTTCAGTTTTTGTTTCATCCTGAGGTAGTTACTTAGGCTGGTTCTGAGGTCATTTAATGCTTTTATAATTTTACCTTAGATGCTTGTATATAACTTTGTACAGCTTCCATCTTAGTCGACCCATTCTGGTGTTACTTTGTAGTTTTAGAGATAGGAGGGACATGTTTTTAATAAAAAACCTCCCATCTATTGGTCGAGGAATAGCAAAAAAATTTGTTCAAGCAAGTTAAGAGTTCCAAAGTATGATCTGTACCTCCGCTGACATTACTAGCAGCATTTGCACCTGCTAAAATTTAAGGAACCATGAGCCGCGCAAGGCACAAAATAAGCCAGGTTGTTCTTCGGCAAGAATCCTAGAGTTTGGACGCCTTTGTATTTGCCAGCCATATTCGAACCATTGTCATAGCACTGGCCCCGGCAGTTCTTCAAATCTAAAGCCATCTTTTTTGATTTTCTCTGAAGATTTCTTGCGAAAGACCCAATCCAGTTTTTTCACCAACTTTTACAAAATCAATAAAACTCTCCACTACCTCCGGGACCCTGTTCGGTGATTTCAAACATAACGAAGGACTTTGAGGGACATTTGCTCCAAATGGATTACGTAGGGAAAGTACAGTCAAACATAAATGAAAAGTATTTTGAAGCTTAGCTGATTGTCACAAAATATGTTTTCTCTGACTTTTACCATGCTATAATGTTCTAAAAATTCATTCTGGTGTTGATGAGCGCTGGGGAAGAGTAACTGACTTTGGCCTTTTTTATGGGCGAAGGAATGTGCTCTTTCAGAGGTGCTTGGTAATAATGAGATACTAGTTAATTAGTGTTTCAAAAAACCTACCGCCATCTAGGGTCACTGAAATCCAGGTTTTTTCATTGGAGCCTAGTAATAATGGGCTGCAATCTTTTGACTATGGTGTAAGAATTACATCCAATGATAGCATACAAAACACCCTTCCAGTGTGGCTCTTCAAGTGCAATCATGTCTTGTAGTTCTTTGTCAATGCCAGAACGTTTACTTAAACTAGATTCTAAAATTTTTCCCAAGCACAAAAGCACTCGTTTGTGATTTAAGGTGTTCTTCATGAACTCAGGAATCCGCTTCACTCAATTTCTTCCACTGAGTGAACCCTTCATCTTGTGGCTAAAGCAGAAATCTTTTTGTGGATGTTGATGTTCAGTTGTGTTGCGAAAAAAGTTTGGCATGGGATACAATACAAGGGAAATTGTTTGTTTTGCTATAGTCTAGCCATGTTCGTTGTACTTTTAAGCCATTTGGCATACATTTTTGTAAAACCTCTCTTTAGTCAACTGTCTCCCATCTCTTAATGTATTGTTAAGTTCAGGTTCTATTTTCCCTTCATTCAATTATTCTCGATACGAGAAAACATCTGTCTGCATCTCGATAATGGTATTAGGCCACTTCCCGGATCTTTTAGTTCAATAGAATTAGTTAGACTCACCATGGGTTGGATCATGTTGTCAAACTCGTAGACGTTACCATTATTATACTTATGCTCCCGGGTTGAATAACATCTCGATCTCTTCACCCTCGACTTAATCCTGGTGTGAACGTTGGTACAACAGGAAGTTCTTCAGCTGAAGATTTTCCGTACCAAGTTTAGCATTAGTTGAAAAAACACGTTCTTGGACTGCATCAAGCTGATGACCCTCATCTTCAAAAGGTCGTTACTTGTACTACAGCTGATTTCATCTGAAAAAATAAAAAATTCCGAGTTACCTGCATTCGATTTAAAAATAATATTATTGGTATATTTGTCAATTTGTCGGTAGAACTTAGCTGTTTAAATTGTGCCGTATTTATCTAAAAGCATAGGTTTAACGCTAAATTAAACAATACTGCCGACAAAAGCATTCTCCTACTATTTTATATTTTTTTTAATAAATTATGACGCCTTCTTAGTTCTTGGTTTTAAAGCGACAATGTCGTCTTCATGTGTGACGATGACTAGATTTGCTGCTTGTTAGCGTTTATAAGAAATAGCGCTTAAGAATGAAGGGAAAGCTTAAAACCTTGTGTTCAATTATATATTTTTTTTAAACACGGAGTCATATCAATTTAGTACGCTTGCTACAGTTACAGAAAAGGGTTTAATTTATGTTATATTTTTAAGGCTTTCAATAAGTTAATCATTAATCTGTATTAGTTAATAATTACAAGAGTATCAAAGTACTGTATATCTAATCCTTACCTACCTTTACTGTTTTAGTTTCATTTACGCCATGATGATAGAAGAGACGAGGATTGGGATGTGCTTCTTTTTTCTATCTTTTAGCTCTTTTGCGATTTTCCGCACCAGACTGTTTTTTCGACTATGGACTAATTTTCACAAACTCGAATAATAATATTGCTAGTAACACTCATAGGACAAACAGCTCCGCTACCACTTTACGTGAAACCGAACCACTGATGATGTATATATGAAGTAGCAAGTATGTAAAAATATTGTCAACAATTGTAGTGCACTACTGCACAACCTAACGCAGTTAGTATGTTAGTCTAGGTCTGGCCAGCGAGCATCGATGTGTTGTGTTTGTGCGCAATGTGGCATGTGTGGTGCGGTGAGAGGTTGGGGGAGCTGCGGGTGGGTGCCGGGAGGGGAAGGAAGTGTCTGACGCCGCGCCCGTCCTAGGGGAGTCATTTTCCACAGATAAACACAGTGTGCCCATACTCGTTCTGTACAAGTTCCATGCTGACCGTAAACAATGATTCGTAAATAGGCAGATAGCATTTCATCATTTCACTTTGCATTCTTCTTAGACTTAAATCAAATACTAATAATAAAAATAATGATTTTCTTTTTGCAACACACCTCGCATTAAAAAAATTATTTTCAAACAATTTTTATTAGAAAAATCTGTGGGCGTGTTGGCGCCCCCACCCAACACACTTGCGCCCGGGGCACATGCCGAGTGCCCCCCCCCTCAGTTACGTCGCTGTCGATAGTAATATCGTCACTTTATACCCTGCATTATATATTCACATTGGGATGAAGGACTTATCAATCATTCAATCCAAATTCAGATGAACCACAGTTGAAACACTCATTTTTACTAAGTAAAATGAGCACTACATAC
>NW_025785930.1:0-13621 GCF_021130785.1 Homalodisca vitripennis | reverse complement strand
TAAACACAACACAGCTACACAGTCGTTCCCTCGCTGATTATCACCAGTATAACTGAACAGGACGCTAACATTTTACTAATATTACAGAGATGTAACCAATTATATTATAATAAAGTAACGTAATACAAGCAGTTGATCTCTAACATTAAACACAAACACAGCTACACAGTCGTTCCCTCGCTGATTATCACCAGTAAACTGAACAGGACGCTAACATTTTACTAATGTTACAGAGATGTAACCAATTATATTATAAATAAAGTAACGTAATACAAGCAGTTGATCTCTAACAATTAAACACAAACACAGCTACACAGTCGTTCCCTCGCTGATTATCACCAGTAAACTGAACAGGACGCTAATATTTTACTAATATTGCAGAGATGTAACCAATTATATTATAAATAAAGTAACGTATTACAAGCAGTTGATCTCTAACATTAAACACAAACACAGCTACACAGTCGTTCCCTCGCTGATTACCACTAGTAAACTGAACAGGACACTAACATTTTACTATATAGTACAGAGATGTAACCAATTATATTATAAATAAAGTAACGTAATACAAGCAGTTGATCTCTAACATTAAACACAAACACAGCTACACAGTCGTTCCCTCGCTGATTATCACCAGTAAACTGAACAGGACGCTAACATTTTACTAATAGTACAGAGATGTAACCAATTATATTATAAATAAAGTAACGTATTACAAACAGTTGATCTCTAACATTAAACACAAACACAGCTACACAGTCGTTCCCTCGCTGATTATCACCAGTAATATAACAGGACGCTAACATTTTACTAATATTACAGAGATGTAACCAATTATATTATAAATAAAGTAACGTAATACAAGCAGTTGATCTCTAACATTAAACACAAACACAGCTACACAGTCGTTCCCTCGCTGATTATCACCAGTAAACTGAACAGGACGCTAACATTTTAAGGCCATGTCACACTGCCGTGGCGTCGCGTCCGTCCAGCTGCAGATGGATTTTTAAAATAATCGCTAACCATGTTGTCAAATAGGACAAGTCACACTGACACAACCGACGTGGCCCAACGTTCGTCGCGTCGGCCACCGTCTGCTGCGCTATGCGGCTGGAGCGATCCTTGGCCGACGTCGGCGATGCCACGAAGGCTCGCGCATGCGCATAAAGCACCTCCCCAACCCCCTCACCGGGGCACCGCGCGCTCTTGCCACTGCCTACTCCTAGTAGACACCGACACGTGCTTAATCATTAGTATTTCCTTAAGTATTAATTCTTAAGTATTTCCTTGGAATGGAGGTTTTAATCGAATTGGTTCGTGAGCGTCCTGTACTGTGGGATAGTTTTTTGGCAGACTACCGGGATAATCTGTTAAAGGACAAGCCTGGGATGAAGTTGCCAGCTCAATGAACGAGGAAAGTAAGTATACTTCTATGTAATATTATTTTTTATGTTATTTTTAGTTGCTTTATAAAGTAATGTAATTTAAATTCTAGATACAGTGTTGATATATTTTTATATTCATACTATAGTTACTGAAAAAAATTAAAATGCAAAGTTTTTAGGTTCATTAAGGACATTTCCTAGCACACGGAAATAGAGAACATGCGTGACGTTGACCTTATTCCAATTGTACGTTGTCAGCCCAGTTCATTAAGGAAATCACTGAATCTTTTTTAATGAATAAAGATTAAATTTTCGTTTATGCTGAAGCTGTGTAACAATCCAGAGCCGTCTACCTGCCGTTGCCGAACCGCAAATTGGGTCAAAACACCAGTTTTCCTGCAAAAATCTTTAAATTTGTTTGCAATAAGAGTAATCTACACTACGGATAAAATATAAAATATATTTTGTACACCTCATTCTATAAAACGTAATAATTTAAACAGAAATTTAAATATTTTAACATATAATATATTTTTGTATTCAACTCTATTTTCTGGACATTACAGAGAGTTATTTGACTTTTCAATTGTTTAAAAGACGTGCCCAACAATTGTTGATTGGATGCGGTTTATCTGCGAACTGTCTCCAAACATCACCGGATACAAAAAGATACAGTCTGCATACAATGTATCCGCTTACAAATCTGCAGTGTGGACTAGGCTTAAGACACAAACGTGCCTTACAGTTATCCTACCCATATAAATTGAATAACGAACTTTCAACCATTTGGTAGTGATCTTCTGTGCCGAGCAGTTTGAATGTGTGTAGTCACTGGTCGCAATTCTCTGTTGTCAAAACCCTTCAAACAAGGAATAGAGTTTTTTTATATTTCCGGTCCCTTGTATGTTTCATCACAAATAACTTTTATGATGGGCAACATAGATAAGAGAGACCTTGGAAATGTTAGGTCTGTGCGAACGTGATCCGAACAATGCGTTGTATGGTCCGCCGATATGGGGTTTATGGCATACCCTTCTTAATGGGCTCAGCGTAAGAGCTACCTGGCGTAACAAAGGGTTCTGTTAGGCAAAGAAAGGGGAAGGAACCTAATATGTATACTCATTTCCTTCAGAAAATTTATTGAAGGACAATGTGTATTATGTTTATGTTTTTCTGAAACCAGATAAAATTTGACACAGAATGGCCATCTCACTTTTAAATATTTCTCACTATAACTTCATTTGCTAGGTATGGTCCCCCCCCAAATTTATGAAATAATTTTTTGTAAATTTTATATTTGATTTAAAAAGGATTTTAGTAAAAAATGTTGTATGGTCAATTTTACAATATAGTGTAATTCTAAGTTTCATCCTTAACCCAAAAATATGTACCACTTATACATATTATATATATATATATATATATATATTGCTTTTATTTTATATGTTTAATAATTTGTATAAAAACCCTTGCGCGAAGCTCTAAAACAGCCCGACACTCCAAGATGAAATGACCGCCAGTTCAAGGGTTAATGGATACAATGGTGTCATGTTTATATGCAATCATTTTATTTGTTATTTTTCATATTATGTTTGAAAACATTATTGTTTGAAAACATAAAGACTTATTAAAAAACTGAAAACACAAACACAAAAATTACAAAATAATCTTTCAAGTGCATCTTATATATAAAAACAAATAGTTTTAAAGACGTATATCAAAGTATTGAATGTCCTAATTACTAAGTTCATAATAGAAATAGTATTGCATGTAATAATAAAAATATAATTTTGATAATAATAATTATTAATGAATACGCTTCAGAACAATAAATTAATTTTGTACAGCTATAAAAAACTATTAATTTCACTATCATTGTATAACACTAAACAAATTCCAAGTAGTCGAAATGCATAAGCAACACAATGAGAGTACTTGTACTGCAGGATTAAAATATTAATCTATGAGAACTTGTCTTGCCACTGTACACTGCCCTTGACTGAATTGAAGTAAGCCATGAAGTTTTGACGAATTTCGGTTGATTTCTTTAGCAGCCTTGGTCCCAAATCGAGTAAAAGGTTTCCAACATGAATTGTAGGCTTGCAGCACTTCTTCTGAGATCCTACTCCTGTCATGTCTCCTTTACAGGCCATATAATTGTGGAGAACAGTTGTAGCTTTGATTACTTTTTGTACTGTTTCGAGTTTGCAAATAAATGGTCTAAAATAAACGCGCCATCTTTGAGCTAGAATACCAAAGGCATTTTCCACGACACGCCTACTCCGACACAACCTGTAGTTAAATACTCGTTCTTCTTTAGACAGATGTCCTTTCGAGGGAAAGGGCGCATAAGGAACCGTTTGAGGGGAAAAACCCTCATCTCCAAGAATAACATATGGTAAATTTGTACCTCCAGCGATTAATGGTTCATCAGGAGGCACAGCCATAGAGTAGCTATAAAATCGTTTCCCCATCGCACTGTCAAAAAATATGCTGCTGTCACACTCTTTGCCATATGAACCAGCATCTATGGCAATAAAATTTGTAATCAGAGTCAACAAGTCCGAGCAACACAGTTGAAAACCTACCCTTGTAATTATAAAAATTTGAACCAGAGTTAGGTGGTGCCTGAATAGTAACGTGTTTACCGTCTATGCACCCAATGCAGTGAGGGAAATTCCACCTGTTCCTAAATCCATCTTCAATACTTCTCCATGTACCTTCGTCTGGGGTTGGCATGTAACATAGGCTGCATTTGGTTCCACAGTGCATCACAAACCTCTTCGACAATCACTTCCCTACTGTACTTCGCCCCACTCTGTAGCTGAAGCTTATTGTTGTGTAAGTGTCACCAGTTGCCAAGATACCTGAAACAAATTTAAAAATTTCAGAGAAAAACCGTCAAAAATAAGTGGAAGAAGATGCGACGATAGTCCACCGCCAGGCTATGCAGAGCAGGAAAACAACAACCGGACAAGCAGCTTCAGCTATCAAGAGATGGAAATTTTAGAGCAAATGCCAGTTTCTGCTGAAAACAATGACATCACAGACCGTAAGTAAGTTTTTCGTTATATTACTCGTATATATTCACTTCTCTATAGTTACGCCACTGAATGTAGTCCCTATGTGTTTACAGCGGGGGGGGTGGGGGATGACAACCAACGTCTCCCGCGACTATCCACCCTGAAAGTATCAACCACCCAAGCAACTGACGACCTAGAGCATTCTGAAGACGACCTCACTGAACTATTCAAATCGAGGAGAGCGAGATTCCCAATCCCTGATAGTCCGTCGACACCGAGGCCCGAGAAACGGAAGAGGCCAGATAAATGGCGCGGATAAGATTATTAAACTTTTATGAAACACAAACATGATCCAAAAATGGGAATTGAAACAGAATAAAAAACCAGTAGATGGAGTAGACCTATTTTTAGCTAGATGTAGGCTCAGACCATGCTAAAATTGCCCCGTCGACATGCTACACAAAGCAAAAGTATCAAATACTTAATGTGATTTGCAGCTGCAGAAGATGAAAGTGAGTGGGAGGCAGCTGCTCGTCCAAGTACCATCAAACCGCCCTTCCAACAACAGAGAGCTTCCATGAACATTACTATGATTAGGCACTTCAAACGGCAGGTTCCAGTACACATCTGAAAGCCCACACTTGGTGTCCAGAAAGTCTCTTTGTACCCGACAACCGAATCTACACTGGAATGGAGGAAAGTATCATTTTTACTGAAAAATTTTACTAATTTTTACTAAGAATAAATAATAACACTGTGTTTTGAAAAACAGAAATAAATTAAATTAATTTAAATCTCTTTTGGTAATTCTTACCTTAAGCAAATTGCTAGTCGTTCACATAGGCTCGTTAATGACGTCCCTGAAGGTCTTTATCCCTCTTTCTTCATGATAACTTAGGTCAATTAAATCTAAAACTTCGTCAAACTGTTCCTTGTTTAGCCTTAAAATAAGTACGAAATTTTTCATACATCGGCGGCTTCGAGGTCATGGCATTAAATGAATGGTAAATTCGCCAAACATTCCTTCGTTTTTTTTATGATAGGATGTACCCAGTGATCTCTTTGTGCCACTGAATATAATAACACCAAATCGTCATCACTGCTGCTACTATCGCTGCTGGAATCACCCAGCCAAGGAACTGCTGAACGTAAGGTAGGGTCTCCTGGTTCACTACAAAACACCGGCACAGACGACATCTTATTGTGTACTGAGCTTCCACCCTCCTAGAAAAGGACGTGGCGTTGGCCGCGGACGCGGATGCGTGGCTGGTAGTTTGACAGGATCCGAGGCCGTCGCGGCATACGCGGACGTCCGTACTATGGATGGACGGACGCGACGCCACGGCAGTGTGGCATGGCCTTTACTAATGTTACAGAGATGTAACCAATTATATTATATAAATAAAGGAACGTAATACAAGAAGTTGATCACTAACATTAAACCAAACACAGCTACACAGTCGTTCCCTCGCTGATCACCACCAGTAAACTGACACAGGACGCTAACATTTTTACTAATATTACAGAGATGTAACCACTTATATTATAAATAAGGTAACGTAATACAAGCAGTTGATCTCTAACATTAAACACAAACACAGCTACACAGTCGTTCCCTCGCTGATTACCACTAGTAAACTGAACAGGACACTAACATTTTACTAATAGTACAGAGATGTAACCAATTATATTATAAATAAAGTAACGTAATACAAGCAGTTGATCTCTAACATTAAAACACAAACACAGCTACACAGTCGTTCCCTCGCTGATTACCACCAGTAAACTGAAGAGGACGCTAACATTTTACTAATAGTAAAGAGATGTAACCAATTATATTCTAAATAAAGTAACGTATTACAAGCAGTTGATCTCTAACATTAAACACAAACACAGCTACACAGTCCTACCTCGTTGATTACCACTAGCAAACTGAACAGGACGCTAACATTTTACTAATAGTACAGAAATGTAACCAATTATATTATAAATAAAGTAACGTATTACAAGCAGTTGATCTCTAACATTAAACACAAAACACAGCTACACAGTCGTTCCCTCGCTGATTACCACCAGTAAACTGAACAGGACGCTAACATTTTACTAATAGTACAGAGATGTAACCAATTATATTATAAATAAAGTAACGTATTACAAGCAGTTGATCTCTAACATTAAACACAAACACAGCTACACAGTCGTTCCCTCGCTGATTACCACTAGTAAACTGAAACAGGACACTAACATTTTACTAATAGTACAGAGATGTAACCAATTATATTATAAATAAAGTAAGTAATACAAGCAGTTGATCTCTAACATTAAACACAAACACAGCTACACAGTCGTACCCTCGTTGATTACCACTAGCAAACTGAACAGGACGCTAACATTTTACTAATATTACAGAGATGTAACCATTATATTATAAATAAGGTAACGTAATACAAGCAGTTGATCTCTAACATTAAACACAAACACAGCTACACAGTCGTTCCCTCGCTGATTACCACTAGTAAACTGAACAGGACACTAACATTTTACTAATAGTACAGAGATGTAACCAATTATATTATAAATAAAGTAACGTATTACAAGCAGTTGATCTCTAACATTAAACACAAAACACAGCTACACAGTCGTTCCCTCGCTGATTACCACCAGTAAACTGAACAGGACGCTAACATTTTACTAATATTACAGAGATGTAACCAATTATATTATAAATATAGTAATGACGTAAATACAAGCAGTTGATTCTCTAACATTAAACACAAACACAGCTCCACAGTAGTTCCCTCGCTGATTATCTCCAGTAAACTGAACAGGACGCTAACATTTTACTATTATTACAGAGATGTAACCAATTATATTTATAAATAAAGTAACTTAATACAAGCATTTTGAATCTCTAGCATTAAACACAAACACAGCTACACAGTCACGTTCCCACGCTGATTATCACCAGTAAACTGAACAGGACGCTAACATTTTTACTAATATTATACAGAGATGTAACCAATTATATTATAAATAAAGTAACGTATTACAAGCAGTTGATCTTTAACATTTAAACACAAACACAGCTACACAGTCGTTTCCCCTCGGCTCGATTACCACCAAGTAAACTGAACAGGGACGCTTAACATTTTGCTAATAGTTACAGAGATGTAACCAATTATATTATAAATAATAAGTAACGTAATACAAGCAGTTTGAATCTCTAATACATTAAAACACAAACACAGCTACACAGTCGTTTCCCTCGGCTGATTTAACACCAGTTAAACTGAACAGGACGCTAACATTTTACTAATATTACAGAGAATAGTAAACCAAATTATATTATACAATAAAAGTACAGTAACGTTTAATTACAAAGCAGTTGATCTCTAACGATTAAACAACACAAACACAGCTACTACAGTCCGTTCCCTCGCTGATTACCAACCCAGTTAAACTGAACAGGACGCTACACATTTTGCTAATTATTACATGAGATGTTAAACCAATTATATTATAAATAAAAACAGTAACGTAATTACAAGCAGTTGATCTCTAAGCGATTAAACACGAAAATACCACAGCTACACAGCAGTCGTTCCCTTCGTCTGATTATCCCCCCATGTATAAAACTGAACAGGACGCTTAACATTTTACTAATATTACAGAGATGTAAACCAATGTATGATTATAAATAAAGTAACGTAATACAAGCAGTTTTGAATTCTCTAACATTAAACACAAACACAAGCTACACAGTCGTTCCGCTCGCTGGATTATCTACCAGTAAAAGCTGAAAACAAGGACGCTAATACATTTTGCTTAATTATTACAGAGAATGTGTAAACCAAATTATATTCAATAAATAAAGTATACGTTAATAACAAGCAGAGTTGATCTCTAACATTAAAACACATAAACACTGGCTACACAGTCGTTTCCCCTCGCTTGATTAACACACCAGTAATACTGACACAGGACGCTATACATATTTTACTAAATATTACAGAGGATGTAACCAATTATAGTTATAAATAAAGTAACTGTTAATAACAAGCAGTTGATCTCTAACATTTAAAACACAAACACAGCTACACTAGTCGTTCCCGTCGCTGATTATCCACAGAAGTAAACTGAAACAGGACGCTAACATTTTTACTAATATTACACAGAGATTGTAACCAAATATATATTATAAAATAAAGTTAAAACCGTTAAAAATACCTAAGCAGCTTTGAATTCTCTTCTAAACATTAAACACAAACACAGCTTACACAGTCGTTCCCATCGCCTGATTTACCACCAGTATAACCTGAACAGGACGCTAAACTATTTTAAACTAATATTACCAGAGATGTAACCAATTATATTATAAATTAATGTAAACGTAATACAAGCAGTTGATCTCTAACATTAAACACAAACACACGCTTTACACAGGTCAGTTCACCCAACGCTGATTACCATCCAGTAAACTGACACAGGTACGCTAACATTTTACTAATATTAACTAGAGATGTAACCCAATTATATTTATAATATAAAGTAACGTAATATCAAAGCATGTTGATCTCTAACATTAAAACACCAAAACTACAGAAACATACACAGGTCGTTCCTCCTCGCTGATTAATCAACCAGTATAAACATGAACCAGGGACGCTAACAATTTCTTACTAAATATTACAGAGATGTAACCAATTATATTATAAATAAAGTAAACGTAATTACAAGCAGTTGATTCTCTTAACATTTAAACACAAACCACAGCTTACGACCAGTCGTTTTCCCGGACTCGCTGATTTACCACACAAGTTAAAACTGGAACAGGACGCTAACATTTTACTAATATTACAAGAGATATGTAACCATATGTGTTATAATTATTATAAATTAAAATGATAACGTAATACAAGCAGTTGATCTCTAACATTAAACACAAACACAGCTACACAGGTCGTGTTCCCTCCCCCCCTCACTGATTATCAACCACAAGTAAAACTGAACAGGAACAGGCTAACATTTTACTAATTTATTACCAGGAGATGTAACACCAATTATATACACCATAAATAAACTTATTACAAGCAGTTAACATTAACATAACCACAACCCACGCAACAATTCTTACCCATCCTGCTGATTACACCCCTTAAAACTGAAAGGCTTAAATCCATTTGCTAATATTTACATAGATTGTACCAATTATATTATAAAATAAAGTAACGTTATTACAAAGGTCAGTGATCTCTTAACATTTAAAACTACAAAACACCAGCTACACAGTCGTTCCCTCACGCCTTGATTAATCACCAAGTTAAAACTGAACAGGACGCTAAACATTTACTAATATTACAGAGATGTAACAACCAATTTATATGTGTGTATATAGAGGTAAACGTAATACAAGCAGATTGATCATCTGCTCTCACACAGAGTAACATATCACAAACACAGCTACAAGTCGTTCCCTCGGCCCATTTATAACACGTTTAACTGAACAGACGCCTAACATTTTGCTAATATTACAGAGATGTTGACCAATTATATTATAAATCAAGTAACGTTCATAACAAGCAGTCGATCTCTAAACATTTAAACACAAACTGCTGAATACACAGTCGTTCCCTCGCTGATTACCACCTGTAGTAAACTGAACAGGGACGACTAGCTAACATTTTACTAATATTACAGAGATGGTAACCAATTATATTATAAAATAAAGTAACGTAATACAAGCTTCAGTTGATTATCTCATATACATCTAAAACACAAAACACAGCATACACAGTCGTTCCCTCGCTGATTACCACCAGTAAACTGACACAGGGACGCTAACATTTTACTATATTAGTACAGAGATGTATAACCTCAATTTAGTATTATAAATAAAGTAAACTCGTAATTGACAAGCAGTTGATCTCTAACTCATTAAACACAAACACAGCTACACACGGTCGTTTCCCGTCGTCTGATTACCACCAGTTAAAACTGAAACAGGACGCTAACAATTTTACTAATATTACAGAGATGTAACCAATTATATTTATAACATAATAGTAAACGTAATACAAGCAGTTGTATCTCTAACATTAAACACAATACACAGCTTACACAGTCGTTCCCTCGCTGATTTACCACAAGTAAAAACTGAACAGGAGACCTGTTTCTTTTAACATATATATACCCCCCACCGTCTAAACTAACCATTTTTGCTAATATTATCAGAGATGTAACCCAAATTTATATTTATAAAATAAAGTAACGGTTAATAACAAGCAGTTGATCTCGTAAAACATTAAAACACCAAAAACACAGCTACACAGGTCGTTCCCTCGCTGTGTGTTCATCACAGAATACCCCCATTATAAACTGAAGCAGGACAGCCTAACGCATTTTACTAGGATTCACTTAACAGAGATTGTAACCAATTATATTATAAAATAAGAGTAACGGTAATACAAAGCTCAGTTGATCTCCTAACATGTGTGTGTGTGTGAGATGTGTGTTATTAGCTTTTAATTTAAATACATATTAAGTGTGATAGTAGAGATGAGAGTATTTTTTATTATTTAAGTTTTTTATACACAGCCCCACAAAACACAGGCTACACAGTCGTTCTCCGTTCGCTGATTACCTACCCAGTAAAACTGAAACAGGAACGCTAACATTTTTACTTAATATTATCAGAGATTGTAACCAATTATATTATAAAAAAATTTTAAAAGTAACGGGGTAATACAAGTCAGTTGATCTCTAACAATTAAACACAATAATAACACAGCTACACAGTCGTCTCCCTCGCTGATTATCACCAGTAGAACTGAACACGGACGCTAACATTTTACTAATATTACCGAGATGTAACCCAATTATATTATAAATAAAGTAACGTTATTACAAGCAGTTGATCTCTAACATTAAACACAAACACAGCTTACACAAGTCGTTCCCACTCGCTGATTACCACAAGTAAACTGAACAGGACGCTAACATTTTTACTTAATATTTACAGTAGATGTAAACCAATTATATTATAAAATTAAAAGTAACGTTTAAATACAAGCAAGTTGATCTCTAAACTATTAAAACACAAACACAGCTACACTCAGTCCTGTTTCCAACTCACTGATCTAACCACCCAGTAAAAACTGACAACAGGTACGGCTAACATTTTACTAATATAAAAAATACAGAGATGTAAACCAAATTTATATTATAAATAAAGTAACGTAATACAAGCAGTTGATCCTCTAAGCATTTAATACACAAACCAACAGGCTACACAGATCGTTCACCTGTCGCTGTATTCAATCCACCTAGTAACAATCTGCAACTAGGATCCCGCTAACATTTTACTAAGATCATACAGAGATTGTAACCGAATTTTAAATATTATAAATAAATAGTTAAACGTATAGAATACAACGCAGTTGATTCTCTAACATATAAACACAAACACAGCTACACAGTCGTTTCCCTCCGCTGATTACCACCAAGTAAACTGACACAGGACGCTAACATTTTACTAATATTACAGAGATGTAACCAATTATATTATAAAATAATGTAACTTGTATTACAAGCAGCTTTTGATCTCTAACTATTAAACACAAACACAGCTTATCACAGTCCGTGTCCCTCGCTGGATTTACCACCAGTAATACTGCAACAGAGGACTCGCGTAACATTTTACTAATATTACAGAGATGTAACCAATTATATTATAAATTAAACGTAACGTATTACAAGCAGTTGATCTCTAAATCATTGCAAACACAAACACATGCTACAACAGTCGTTCACCTCCGCTGATTACCACTAGTAAACTGAACGAGGACGCTAACATTGTCACTAATAGTTACAGAGATGTAACCAATTTTAAAAAAAAAAAAAAAAAAAAAAAAAAAAAAAAAAAAAAAAAAAAAAAAAAAAAAAAAAATAAAAAATAACTTTAACGGGTTTTAACATTAAAAAAGTACACACGTTTCCCCCAAAACCACTAGTCTGAAGAAGCATTTTAATAATACAAGAGAAACCAATAAAAAAAAGTAACGTATCAAGCGTGTCTCTAAATAAACAACACAGCTAACTTCCCCCCGGATTACACAAATGAAGAACCAACTTTTTAATTACAAATTAAAATATATAAAAAAACTTAAAACAGTTTCTTACAAAAAAAACCCAAAATATTCCCCCTCCATTAAATATAAACTAAACAGGCTTTTCTTAATACAAGAAAACAATTTATTTATAAAAAAATAACTAATTTAAATAAAATTAAATTAAAAAAAACTACAATCATTCCACATAAACAAAAACAGACTCCCTTTCTTTAACAGAAAGAAACCAAATTTTATAAATAAAAAAACCCAATTATAATAAAACAATAAAAAATTTTACAAATTCCCCAACGCGGGTTTCACAGAAAAACGCCCGAAATAAAAATTTTTTAAATTTTTTTAATTATTTTTTTTTTTTTTTTTTAAAATTATTTTAAACAGTTATCTCTAATTAAAAAACCCTCTTTCCTCTTTACCACCATAAAGAACGGACGCTAAAATTTTACAAATTACAAGGTAATAATTTAAATAAAAAGTAACATAATAAAGTATTTTAAACAAAAACAAAACACTAAATCGTTCCCTAAAACCCCCAGAAACTAAAGGGAAATTTAAATTTACTAATTAAAGTAACCAATTTAAAAAAAAATAAAAATTGCCAACCCCCCCCCCCCCCCCCCCCCCCCCCCTTTAAAAAAACCCAAAAAAAAATTTTTTTTTAAAAAAAAAAAAATTTTAAAAATAAAAACAAAAAACATTACAAAAAAAAAAAAACCTTAAAAAAAAATCCCCAAAATTTTAAAAAAACAAAAAAAATTTTAAAAAATTAAAAAAAAATTTTAAAAAAAAATAAAAAAAAAAAAGGGGGGATTTTTAAAAAAAAAAATAAAATTTTTTTAAAAAAAATTAAAAAAAAATTTTAAAAAAAAGTTTTCCCAATTAAAAAAAAAATTTGTTAAATAAAAGGGGTTTTTTAAAAAAAAAAAATTTTAAAATTTTTTAAAAAAAACCCCCCAAAAAAAAAACAAAATTAAAAAATAAAAAAAAAAAATTTTTTTTAAAAAAATTTTTCCCCAAAAAAATTAAAAAATTTTCAAAAATAAAAAAAAAATTTTAAAAAAAAAAACTTTTAAAAAAAAAAAAT
>NW_025785929.1:0-18416 GCF_021130785.1 Homalodisca vitripennis | reverse complement strand
CAAATCCATTTTTTGGAAAATTATTGAAAAATTTTTTTGGTGAGACTTAAATTCTTTTTCACATACAACAACAATCTTTTGTCTGGGTAATCAGCATGGTTTTAGGGGAGGTCGGAGCATCCATCTCCGCCGCTGCTGATTTTGTACATCAGGCTGCTTTTGGGATAATGTTTTAAAATAATGGCTTCAGAGTGGTGGGGGTGTTTTGGATCTCTCCAAAGAAGCCTTTGATATCGGGTAACTCATGGTACTCTCTCTCCATGAAAAAACCTTGTTCAATAATGAATGTGCCCTGTTTATAATGGTTAAACTTATTAAATCTTATTTGGGTGATAGAATTCAGTAAATATATACTGAAAAGTGTTATTTGATGATGTGTGAGATGCAATGGGGAAATTTTAAGTTCTGAACTCATAGAAATAATTTGATATAGGTGTCCCCTCAGGGTTTCAATTCTGAGGGTCCTTTCCTGTATATAGTGGTTTCTGTTAATGACTTTTGCCTAGAGTTTGAAAATTGTTTTTTATGACAATTGTATGCCTGATGAATGTAAGTGGCATGTGCTGGGCTTAAATAATTTAGATGAGTTTTGATAGATGTTTTCCCTTGGGAATTTTGTTAATACTGTCAAAGTCTTATTTTAAAGACCCTTAAACTTAGTTCTTAATAGTGATAAAAACTGAGATGGTTTCCTTTTTGGTTTTAACCTTCGGCAGGAATTGGAAATGTGGTCAAGTCACTATCAGATAAAACGGGGTTGAATTAAACCAAGGTAATGATTGTGTTAAGTTTTCTTGAGTCTGATTTCTATAGACAAATGTTTTTTTCCTGGGACAAATCACATTAATCATGTAAGGTCAAAATTGTCTGTCAGGAATATTTTTGTTGAGAGACGTCCTTTCTGTATGTATTTTGAATATTGTAACTCTAAGAGAGAGTGTAACTTTTGGGGGTGATATATCCCCTTTATCCTCTTATGGTTTGTTTGTTGTGGGGATGTACCATTTTTAATTGCCATGGTTGAAAAAATCTTTGTCCTTCAAAAGAAAGTGCACTAAGAGTTATGTCTAAGGGTAAACGCGCCACTAGCACGGCCCAAGAACCAAGACCCAAGACCCACGGAACCAAAGAACGGTGCAGCCCATGACATACGACACCCTGAAATGAATGGTGGAGCAAACGCTGCACATAGTCAGCACCCAAGACCCATACGACAAACCCCCCCCGCAAGACAGAACGCCCCACGACCACCAGCTGTACCGGCTCTGGCCGCACAGACCCAAAGACGCGAGACTCAGCTTGACGTTTGCGGGCCTCAGGCTTCCATGGGCTGTTATAGAACAACGCGCACTTGCCTCAACGGCCAATCTGCGACCAGGAGTAGATATGACTGGTGTATAAAAATTTATAAAACTAAGTTTATATTGCATCTTACTATGTTACTTAGAATATTCTTCAAGTTATTAAACTTACCTTAACGTTACCTAGTAGTTTATTCTTCATTATCCAATACATTAAGCGCATGGTAGTATCAGTTCCAACTTATGTGAGGCGCAATTTTTCACTAACTGGATTCGTCAAAACAAATTACACAACTGTCTTGGTCTTGGTCGGATAGGTTGTGTGGCCGTGCCTGGTTCCAGACCAGTACTGGTCCTTGGTCTTGGAGTCTTGAGGTCGTGGTCTTGGTCTTGTGCCGTGCTATGTGCGCGTTTTACCCTAAGGTAAGATTCAAGGAGGACATGGTAAAGACTTGTTTGTTTAAGTATTGACATAATGACTATTCTATGCTAATGTATATTTTCCAGGTAGTTAGTACTTTGTAAAAGAAGACATTCGAAGTCTAAATACAATGTTTAAGGGGCTCTAGTATACAACAATCAACAACACAAGCCAAGTGGCTGACAAGGAGCGAGATGCGGTCAAGGGATAGGGGGTGCAAAAAAAAAAGAGATCCTGATTTTTACAGACTGAAGGCAAAATAATTACTCCTCGAACTTGAAACAGAAACAGCCCCTTTATTAAGGGAGCAATTTTTTTATAACAGGCTTCCCAATCATCTGAAACAATTAAACCGGGGCAAAATTTTAAACAGGACTTGAAAAAAGTGGCTTAATAAAGTAAAAGCACCATATTCTTTAAATGATTTGGCCTGAAACTTCAAAATTGGTGTAGGTAAAGTAGGCTTCATTATTAAATTGTATTTTAAGATCCTAGCTCAATTATTTGCCAATGTGCCTATTTTGCATCGTGCATGTTACGATATTGCTTGTATTTTAGTTTATTTCATGTATTATGTTATATGAATTTGCTTGTTTTTGAGCAGCTTGTAATTATAGGCTATTGTATGCATATGTATTTATAATTATAATTGACTGCTTGTTTGACTATGTCTATGCATGTATTATGTTTCAGACAATAAATGAAAAAAAAAAAAGTTTGATAGTTTTCAAGATACCGCCAGCTTTCTAGGTTATGTGATCCTAATCCATCGTTAGTGCAGGCCGCTCATCAATATATGCGTCGTTAGACAACTGTAAACATACAAACATATGTTGGACCAAAAACGGATTAGGTTAATATTCCAAGTCGAATTTTCAATTCAGTAATTTTCTAATGTAAATTATATCAAGTTTGGTGTTTCATATGCAGGTAGGTATGTTATCTTTAGTGTTGATAAGATTTATTAATTCCAGCCAACTATTCAAATGACAGGCCTATGTTTATGTTAACAAGATTTTGGCATACATTTACATAGCCTCTCCACATTTGCTAGATTATATTATCAATTTAGTACACATTCTCTCATTATAGCCTAGGTTATGTTCTGGAATACTTTTAGAGTAATGCACATTAGGCTACTAGAGCAAAGTTAAATTAAACATTTTTTATTACCTTTTTGCAATGTTGTCTACATTTTGTAAGTATCAAAGTTCTCTTTGATAGTCCCTTGTTTATGAATGGAATATCAAGCAGTATGAATGTTAACTACTGTATAATGGCATGAGGTTGATAACAACATCAGAGTGTTCTCCAAATTGTAACTTAAGAGAAAAAAATCCTATGAAGGCTGCAGTATAATAAGCGGCCACCAATTGAATCATGATTATCGATTATAAATATTGATACTATCAAACACAATATTTGACCTATAGTTTTCATGATAATCATTGCCAGCTGTTTTTATCATTTACGTAATGAGTAGGCTAGTGACTTCATTGCCAGCTGTTTTTATTTCATTTATGTAATGAGTAAGGTAGTGACACCAGCGAGAACAATGGAAAAATTGTTTAATTACTTTTAAAACTACTAATTCAGATACTGGTTTGAAATTAAACTTTGTTTAATTTAATTATCTGAGTCAGTCAACAGTTTCTCATTATAGTTTTTCCTTTGTTTTGTTTAACTCTACCTTTTGCACTTGTAAAATTTTTAAAAGTAAACCTCTCCCTTACATATAATTTGGAGCTTAAAATTCATTTTCTTCATGTAACCTGAGTATTTTGATTACTTAAACAGGAGCGTTTTTGAGCTGGTCAAATACTCAGTTTACTAAAACAGTCTTAACTTCCTCAAGGGGTTTCCATTAATTTATGTAATACAAAAATAATAAACAGTGCGAAAAGAAGTGTAGTATGTAACAATAACCTTAAAAATATGTTATAACAATTCACTTTTTAAATTAAAATTGTTCATAATTAAGTATTCTCCAAAATACAAGTTGTGTATTTTAAGTAAGTACTGTTTTGATTCGTTACAAAATCAAGTAAATTTTCATTACAATTTTATTTTTATATGAAAGCCCAAACTTTTTATCTACTTTTCTACATGGTCATCAATTTAAAGGCACTTATTTCTGTAAACAAACCTTTTGTATATTTCCGTAGAAAATTGCTGTCTGATTTAAAAGACTGCAATTCGATCATTTTAATGTTATTGTCGTTGTTGGGGCCCTGCCCGTGAGGTTGCTTCTTATGATGAAAAAAAGGCAAATGGTAATTTAAAATCACTGGGGACTAATTTGAGGCTGTTTGGTAGATTATCAAATTGTTCCTGAGCAAAATGCTGTGATTTCTTGGAATTCGTATACCGCATCTAGAAGGACATTGTCTTATAGCAAATCATGTTTCTCAATAGTTTTAATATTGAATAAAAATGTCAAATAGAAGACTTCTTTAAACTTGAGAAAACTCCTCTTATAATAAAGAAATGTTGAAATGTCTGTTCTTTTTCACTTTCATTCACTTTTTGCACCAAATTGGTGATCATTGAGGGTCGTCCATTCTCAATGAACATTCTCATCATGAACATTCATTTGGCCATCTTTTTAAGCTTGTACCCATTTGAATGCCATTTCATTACTCATAACATTTTGTCCATATACTTCACAATTCTGATAGTGAATTCTTTTCATCTGTTTTCACAACTTTGGCACAAATAACAACATGTATTTCAAATTTGGGGGGATTAAAATTGACAGAGGAACTTTACATATGCATTGAAAAACTATGGTTTTTTGCTGTAATTGTGTCTGTGGCTTGCCATCCTGTGGCTGATAGACCATGCACAAGCGTAGGACACCGACCCAATACAATACTTAAACCAAACATTGTAATGTATTATTTCCATCTTGTATATGTGTTTTATTTTTTGCATGATATAAGTAATAGTTCATTCATTATAATGAGTTTTACAAAATGGTCCCCCAGGTTTTAGTTATGATGTATGAAACTCATTACTTTGGCTAAATAACTAGTAAAAAGGCTGTTACATAAATATGTTTGCAAATTATTATTTAAATAGGAAATACAATAATTTAAAGGATCAACTGAAAAATTGACTTAAAATATTATGTTTTAGTTTATTTTTCTGTTGAAACAAAATAATAAAATAAACATAAAAATGTATTAAATATTTTCTATTACTTAATACTCATTATTTCAATAACATAGCAAGTGGGTATGTTCTGAATGTTATTAATTATTATTGATACTTTTCAGAATCAATGAGCCAACTCACAATATGAATGAGTCTAGTTCTATAACTTCATATATAAAGCAAGAAGTGGTGGACTCTGTACATGATGGAGTTTCATGTGCTGACGTTGACTGTTGTAATAATGTAGCTGATATAATGTTTCCCATTACAAACAATGTGTAGTAAGTAGAATTCTCTTTACTACATTCACTTATATTTTAATAAGATAACAAATGTCATATTTATGTTACCCATACTTGTCATGTAGACCATCATTTTTGTTATGTAAGAATCTGGCTGCCGTTTATTTAATTCAACTGATTGCTTACAAACACGCAGTGGAAAATTGAAAACATGGTAGACACCACATATGTTGAGCTTAAACCTCTGGTTTTATGGGCAGTAAATCATAGAAGCGAAGTTGACACAAACACTAGCTATGAATTGCTGGGCTCTGTCGCATGAACCAAGAACAACACAAAATGAGTTAGGCAGTTCTAGGGATGAGCAATAAATTTAAATATTTTTATATTAGAAGAGTTAATGATAATTTTTTTACCTTTCCCAGTTCAAATAGAAGGAAAACAAATTTAGCCCTTAAACTTTATTGTGGAGTTGGGGGGGGGGGGCTATTGTTAAACACCACTGAGCTATTTTGAGACATTAATTTTAAAGCATGTTTGTTAAAAACATTTTACATATTCATTCTTGTTTATGTTGGTGGCTTAATTAAATATTATATGCCATAAATAACTGCCAAAGCAAGAAATAACTATAACTAAAATTTCATACTGATTTTTTAAAATATTTTTATACAAGATTTAATTAATTAAATTATTACTAACTCTGTAACTCCGAAGAACTTGAAAATACTATCAATATTTTATTTTTGATGACTTTTTGATTAAAACTAGATCTCACAATATCTTCAGGCAAATTCAGTTTCATCATGGATTCCTAATCAAATATCTAAAACTAAAACAACAATGTTAGTTATCTAGAATTACTTTATGTCCATTTTTGTGTATCTCCTGTAATTGATAGAGCGCCAGCAAAGCTTATTACTTAGGGAGTTGGCAAAATTATTGTCTTTGGGATATCTGGAGAATGAATAGATTGAGCTACTAACTTGAAATTTTGCATGAAGCTTCATTTCTATGAGGGCTATCTAGAAAGAAGATAACGTTTTCGCTATGTAACTGCTTGGAGCCATTTTGATGTCATGGTATTTCTGTCTCTCCCGTTCAGTGGCTACCCAGCAGTGCTCGTGAGAGATTACTGTCACTCCTGGTTTTTACAATAGCAGTTTAAAATTTGTAACGCAATCGAAAAAATCCCATGAATTGTGAAGTGCGGATCGGTCGGTAATGCGGCTAAGCACAATAAACTAATTGAGATTGATCCCCCCACTCTGTAAATTTTATGGAAATGATATGATTACTGAAAATGCAGTGTGTCAGTAGTACATTAAGTTTAAAAATTGGCCGAAATAATGTGCATGATGACGAACAAAGTGGACGGCCAAGCATTGTGACTGATGAAATTGTCTGTAAAAAGTCGATGAAAAGATTAAAAAATTTAGGTTACCATAAATTTTGGTGCAAGATGGGAGTGAAAATGTTCACAGAAACCCATAAAAATCAGCGTATGGCTGTTTCATTGCCATTTTTTAACACTTGCTCAATCAAATCATTACAGGAGACCAAAATCAAATCCTCAAAAACTCAAGGAAATGCATGCAGACATTGTTGGCACAGAAGATTATAGCAACTGTTTTTTTTGAACAGGAAAGTTCTTCCTCTTGATTTCTTAGAACATGGCATAACCATAAATTCACAAGGCATTGTCAAACCTTGCAAAAGTTAAGAAGAGCGATACTAAAACAAATTCAGAGGAAAGTTAAGTTCGAAAATTTTGTTTTTGAATGGCACCCAACCACACATGGCAAATCAGACTCGGGGAGTTTTGGATGCTTTTAAGTGGAAGGTGTTTCCACATCCGCCTTACAGTCCAGACCTTGCACTAAGTGACCAGCACCCTCCACTTTTTTTCCAGCAATGAAGACCTGGCTTGAAAGTAGCACTTTAACGAAGAGGTGGAACTGCGGGAGAGTGTGACTACCTGGTTGAAGTATTCAGGTGGCAGAATATTATTATACTGGAATTTCAAAACAGTTCACCTCTATTATAAAGTGCCTAAATTTTTTATGGTGAATATGTTGAAAAGTAGTATCTTAGTGTCACTTTCAAATTGTTTAGAATTTTTTTTTTTTTTTCCTTGTACTTTGTTTTTTTATATCAAAGCGTAATCTAATTTCTGGATAGCCCTTGTATATAGGCACCATTGAGTTCTGTGATGGTTGCATGTCCCTCTATATAGGATTTTTTCCTAGCGTAACTTAACAGTCTGCACAATATATTGAAGAGGGATTGAGCTATAGACTTGAAATTTCATTGGGCTGGCAAAATTTGTTATCTGTCCTTGTGTTTATAATCTTACTGCAGGGATATCTTGAAAATGCAAAATGAAAATGAAAAAATTCCTTTATCTTTTTAGCAGGCAAAGTTAGGGCCGGCAATGGCCCTTTTCTTACAACTTAACCTGTTGCAATAGTAATATTTAAAACATTAAATTATTTTTAAATAGTATTTAAGATAAATAAAACAAAAACGGTAATAAAGATAATAAAATAAAAGAAGATAATTACCATTTACTCAAGAGTTGGTGAAAATTAATTGCAATATTTTAACGTTAGGTAATAATTAAAATTATAACAACAATAATAAATTAAACCATTCTCTACTATTCTTAAAACATAATATATAATTTTATTATTTTTAATATACAAATAAAATTTAATAAGTATTTATTTGCTAAATGACACTTTTTTCAACACCACAATCTCAACAATCATCTCCCCTCTGGCCAGTGTCACGCCCCACAGCATCCTCAAGGGACCGGAACATGCCCCAGCTAACCGCTCAAGGTACATATCTTTCAGTTTCGCCACAAACCGGGAACTGCTATCGATGGAAGTAATTGTTTGGGGAAGGGCATTCCACAACCTACAAGCCATTACATGGAATGACTTATCAAACACTGCAGTCCTGTGCTGAGGCATTCTCAAAATGTAGATGAGCCAGAGCGAGTGCTTCTTACACCTACATGAGACACAGATTTAAAATATTCAGGAAAAATATCTTGGAAAACCAAATTTCAATATTGAATGAACTAGTTTTAAAATTTTGATGGATCTTTGATCTATTAATATTTAGAATATTTGACTGAATATAGTACGGTGTGATGTGCTGCTCCCGTCTCACATCGTAAACGTAACGTATACAGTAGTTTTGAGTTCTTTGCAGCTTCTCACTCAGCACTATGGTCATATCATTGATCACGGAGTTACAGTAATTGAAATGTGGAAGTACGAGTGATTTAGTCAAGAGCAGCTTGATATGTTCTGGTAAAAATCGTTGTAAACGTTTCAGTGAGTGAATAGATGCGAAAACCCGTTTACAAATCTCCGCAACAGCGTCAGTCCAAGTCAAAGTCGAGTTTATAGTCAAACCAAGATCCTTCACCTTGTCGTAGTATGGCAGGCTGTTACCATTTACAGTTAACGTTTCAATAGTATTGAAGTTTATTGAGTTTCGTAAACGAGGAGTGACAAATAATGATTGGTTTCGTTTTTGCATGGTTTAGTCTCAGGCCATGATTTTTGGACCACATAACGATATTTGTAATGTCACTATTGATTTTGGTGATACATTCATTAATGGAGTCAATTTTAAAGTGTGAATAGATTTGCAGGTCATCAGCATACATGTGATATGAGCTATGTTTAAGTACAGAATGAATGTCGTTCACGTACAGTACAAATAATAAAGGACCAAGAATCGATCCCTGTGGCACCCCACAAGTAACAATTTCCCAGTCCGAAGTCATGTCATCCACCTTTACACACTGCCGTCTCCCTGACAGATAAGATCTCAGCCAAGTTAATACATGACTAGAAAACCCTATTAGCCTTAGTTTAGCTAGCAATACTTTGTGGTTTACGCTGTCGAAAGCTTTTGAGAAATCGAAAAGAGTGAGAATTGTGCCCTGTCTGTGATCCATAGCAAGCCTAATGTCATCCGTCACTTTTAAAAGTGCAGTTTCTGTACTGTGGTTGGTCCGAAAACCAGATTGATAGTCACTAAATATGTTGTTGTAAACATAGATATTCAGTGAATTGGCAGTGCACAATTCTCTCTAGGCCTTTAGATAATGCAGGAAGAATATTTATCGGCCTATAATCTGAACATGATACTGGTGCTGAAATCTTATTAAGAGGACGGACAAAAGCAGACTTCCATTGTGATGGGAAAATACCACTCCTAAGAGACGTGTTGAAAATAAATGTGACTATTGGAAGGACAGCAAATAGAATATTCTTTATGAGGCGTATTGGGATAACCATCGTACCCAACAGCATTTACTGCGAATACGGCGTATAGCTTTCAACACGTCACCTTGTATCACAGGTTTAAAAGTAAACTCAGGATAACCACAACTACGGCGAGGTAGGTTTTGAAGATGTTTTAAGTAGTCCTCCACTTTTTCCTGACTGAAACTTTGACTACAAGATGTAAAAAATTGGTTCAACTCATTCAGAGGTATAAGAACTGGCTGTGAAATACGTTGTTTTCCTATTTCAAGGCTTTTAACCTTACGCCATAAGTCGCTTGACGACTGTTTTCCTATTCTCAAAAAGACCTCGAGTATATCTCAGCCTGGAATTACGCAGAAGTTGTTTAACCCTGTTTCGAATTAAACGGTACTGATCCATGAGTATCTGGTCATTAGAGCGCCTCGCTCTTCGATATAAGCTATCGCGATGGGCCATCAGGCTAAGAATATCCTTTCTCATCCATGGCACTGGGTGCCTCTTATTTATTCGTTTTGTCACATAAGGAGCATGTTTATCATAAACAGATAAAATTTGTTTATTAAAACCATCCACCATGTCATCAACAGAGTCAAGATTCTCTAGGTTATGCCATGGGAGCAATAAAAATATCGGACATAAATTCAGCCTCATTCATGTTTTTAAAGTCTCTATACTTGATAAACCTAGTTTTAATCTTAGGTTATATTTACTGAATAAACACAATAGATTTAGGTCATGTTTTGATATGGCAGGGACTGGAAGCTGCGCATGAAGGACGATATCTTGTGGTTCCGAAACCACCATGAGGTCAAGAAGTGTGTCAGACTCGGCAGTGTGATGAGTTGGCTCCAGTGGCAGTATTGTTAAGATTACACGAGTCAAACATGGAAGTCAGCTGTCTGTAGTTATAGTGTTGATTGTTTTTCATCAAATCAGTGTTTGAAATCGCCCATGATCAATATACGACTATATCTGTGCATGTGGTGCAAGAGAGCATTTTCAAAATCTGTCATATGTCCAACTCTGGGTGGGCGATAACACACTCCCAGTAGTAGTACATCCGAACCAGACAAAACCAATTTCAATAAACATAAATTCTGGCCCAGCCGAGTACTCAGAAGGCGAAAAAAGAAGCGGTTTTAAAAATTTAAGCCCTCCCTAATTATACACTGCAACACCTCCGCCATTTTTTCCTATTCTATCGTTCCGTTGCAAAACATAACCGGGAAGGAAAACTTCGCTTGACTGAATACTCGGCTTAAGCCAGGATTCTGAAATTCCAATTAAATCAAACTGTTGAAGGCCAAAAATTTCTCTAAGCTCATAAAACATGCCCCTCAGCGATTGCGCATTGATATGAGCGGCTTTCAAATGTCTAGGATAGGGAGATAAGGAAAGAGAGAGGACATCAGCTGTGGATGGAGGCGAGGAGGAGTTGGTGAAGGCGGGGAGGCGACCGGCGTGGCGAGGACTGTGTGGACCCACTATCCCGGGTCCACAATCAACGGCGCCGTGACACGCCCGCTCCGGACCGCAGCCGCGACACTGACTGACTCACACACACGTACACACACATACAATACTCTAATTCTACGCAATAGGCTTAATACATTAACCAAACACATGCCATGACAATTTCGGCTCCTTAAAGTTAATGAGTACAATGTTAATAGTATCAATTTAGGATGTCTTTCAATGATAAAATTAAAAGCAAATGTTCTGAGAAGGAAATAAATAGCCAATATGAACTATAATAGTATTAAATAAAAAATTAAATTCGATGAAATATTCAGTTCTACAACATATAACCAGAAACAACAAAATAAACAATATTTAATATAAAACTAAATAAACTGATTAAATAAGGAGTTAATACTTTATTATATAAATTAATAATACCCTTAATTTTTAAATAAAAAAAATATATACATACATATATATATACATGCAATTAATATAAAACAAAAAACTGATTAAATAAGGAGTTAATACGTTATTATATAAATTAATAATACCCTTAATTATTAAATGAAAAAATAAATATACATGTAATAAATAAAACTAAACATATCGATTTATACATATACACACATATATATACATATATATATATAATTATATACACACATACAATATACATACATACATACACATACACATACAGACTACATTATGTACTGCATATGTTAAAACTTACTAGCTATTGGAGGTGCGCAGATTTGTTGCCGGTAGATCCGACAGCCGAGGTCGCCGAACCCCTCCCCCCAGTTCCGTCGACCCACAACACTCTGCCATCTCTAGTCCAAGTGTTTCTAACACCATACAGCGCCACAGCCCTCCGGTACAGCTCCAGATGACGAGATGTTAAGTCCTCGCGAATGGTGACTCCTGTGCTCTTCAACTTCTTTTTTGCGTCATACACCAACCGCCGGTATCTGTAGCTGATGAAACGGACAATGATGGGCCGATGTCGTATTCGTCCATCCGCTGCTGGTTCCAGCTGCTTACCGACACGATGGGAGCGACATATGGCTTCTGCTGGCAGCTCGATGCCCAGGTTTTCTCGGCAGAGCTTTACCACCTCGCTGTCGGTGCTCTCACCCTCCGCCTCCTTGACGCCAAAAATTCTAATATTGTTTTCTTCGCTGGTATTGCTCCAGCTCGTCCGTTCTATCAGCCAACTCCTCCCTTAGAGTAGTCACCTCGTCACGCAGCTGCTTAATTTCCTGGTTTACAGCTGAGAGAGCAGCACGCACCGCCGCGCTCGACAACTGTCTTCATCACTTCAGACAGCTTCGCAACTAAGTGATTAAACACTCTTCACCGGATAAGTATTTGTTGACGCAACTCTCAACAAAAACAGGGTCAAAGCTCTTATCAGTTGGCATCGTCAATGTCGAGCTGGGGCCGGACGGTACAGATAAGGAGCGCTGGACTTTGTTCCTGTTATCAGTGGACAGCGGGACTGGGTCGCTCTTAGAAACCGGAACGCAGGAATGGCGGCGACCGGTACATGAAACTTTGTTTCTAATTTATGTTCCAATATAATCAGGAGATATCGTTCTAACAGCGCAGCACTGTTCTCTACAAAAAACAAAAGTCGATAGTATCACAGTAAACCACTGATCACTCTCAAATTAACTAAAAACTGCTAAAACAAATTGGAGCCGACACGTACACGCGTTTACTCGTCTTGAGTCATCCCCTCCAAGACGAGTAAACGCGGTAAAAGACGAGTAAAATTATCTTGGAGAATTAATTAATCTGAAGACTTGAAATTTGCCTGAAAAATGGGTTTAAATTGAGTTTGATGATCCTACATGTCCTTCCAGGGAATGTTCCTCAGTCTGTCCTTAACAAAGCCTGTTGTGTGACACATGGTCTGGTGTACATCTACTTTTTTTAATAAATTTCAAAATAATAATACAGTTACTCTCAACATATAAACAAAAAGTAAAGTTGTTTAAATCTATTTTAAAATAGTTTCACTCATTATATGTGTTTATAATCAGTGGATCCTAGTGGTAACTGTTCCTGAAAGGGGTTGATATTTTTATATTATAACAGATAAAGTGCATTCTATCATATTGTTTTAATATATCATACATTGGTATTTCAGTTGTAATGAGTTTTAGTAATTCCATAATAAATTGGTATATCTCAAAAACAAAGTTTAAAATTAATATCCCCAATAACTTCTGGGAGTTTAATCCACAGCGATTTCTAAACATAATAGTGCTCATTGTTATATGTTACAAAATTTATAAAATTAACTCCTAATAATGCAGATAGCTGTCCATTACAACACATAGTACAAGTTTTTTATAATCTTTGTTAATAATGTTTACCATTTTTCGCTGTCTACTATTATGCTCTAGGAAATGCATTGCAGACATTTGTTGGCACATGAAGATTTATAGCAATTACTGTTTTTGAGTGATATCAACTTGAGATTTTTGAGTGAGAACTACTCCTATGAAATTCACAAACACTCAGCAAACTCATAAATCCAAAAGCTTAAAATTTCATTCATTGTTCACTAGTAAAATTTCAAAACTTATACATATTTTACTAATATAAACTGTCAATCTATCTCGCCATTTATTTTAGAATCATTTTAATCAATAAGTACGTGTTATGAGAGACTAAACTTTTAAATGTCTTGCGAACTGGACCTGTATGGTTATGTAACATAGCCCAAGTAATGGTATTTCAACTCACTATTCACATAAATATTTTTGGGATTTTGAATAATATTTGTGTACAGTTATGCGACTATTGTACAAAGGTCCAGTCCAATAAATACGTGAACTTTGTTACAAACTACAGTCCCTGCCCCACCATACATGTGCTAGTTTTGCCTGAGAATCCACAGGACCCCGCTAATGCTTGGGCGGATCATCGAACTCTACAAAGTGGTTGCTATGATAGTTTCTGTTGTTCCTTTGTTTTACACTGTATTGTCAAAAACTGGAAATTGAGCCGAAATCCAACTGAGAAAACAAATTCAACATCAAGTTTTTAGTGATGTGCTGGTAAAAGCTATCAAGAAAGTTTTACAGAAATGTTGACAACTGTTTTACAATGATAAAAGCTCCTGAAGATAACATCCATTTTTCAAGTGGATTTCAGTGTTTTAAAGATGGGTCGACATGAATTATGGGATGTATGCCCACCCTTTCAACCACCTGTGTTTGAGGGACAATAATGATCCAAAAGAAAAAAGATCCTGTCTAAATGATAGCCTGAGTGAAACAGAATTCTATAGAAAAAATTTCAACAATGCATACTATTTAAACCAAACATTTTGGGTTTATAATAAAAAGTTATTTGATGCAAAAATCCTGTTGTCCCAAAGGGTGTGCTTTCACGCAGATCCAAACTTGAAAAGAGTTAAATGTACTTAAATTTATAAACAAACACTCACAATAAATTATGAAAATTTTTTATATTTTTAGTGAGGCCCTTTCATGTTCAATTGAACACATAAATTCAGACCCACAATAATATCATTTTCAGTTGAATGAACTTGAAGATCTTGTACCGTTTTTATAGCACATATATTTTAAATTTATATGGAGCAAATACTTTATAAATTAAACAACTTTTCGGAAAATACTTGCTTTATTCCGAAATTTAAGTTCACCCAAAAGTTTTACAAAGTTTACAAACTTTTGATTCAATTTTCTTCAAATGTCACTCAATCAAACAAATCTAATTAAGAGTCTGATTAAAAGTATATTAAAATGAAAATTAAACTAAAAATGTATACTTCTCCAAAAATGGTTTTAAATTAACAAAACAAAATAAAAAGTTCTCTTCTCAAAATACTCAAAATTAATAATAACACAAAACTTGATATTTACTTTATGACCAAAATTTAATTCACAATACTTCAAAAAATTGAATTAAATTTTCAGACTCTGAAAGATGGGAAACTTTAGAAATTTTAATTACAGTATTATAAAATAAAAGATATTAACTATACGCTGGTACGGGACTTACTACTTTGAAGATTACGTGAGGCAGATCGCAAAATTAAAACGCATTAAAAATTTAAATACTTGAACTTGAATTTACACGCGATAAAATAATTACTCTAAATCCCAACTATAGGGTTAGAGGAAGAAAACTTCAGCTTCGACTGGTACACCTTCTCGTCGTGGCTTCAAGACTCGACTGACCACTTCTCTCCCTCTCCAGGCTTGCCGGGTCGGAACGTAGACCAATCAGCTGATTACCGGTCCAACTAAACAATGTCCACGCACCGCGTCTAGTTAACAGGAGCCTACTTTCCTACCGCGATTCAGCATAAAGAAATTAGAACTATGGTACATATTTTCCCTAGCCCGAAGCTGCAATCACGGTAGGAAACCTAAACCTTTAAACACTCATCCCGGGACTAAGTACAATAATATCCCTCCACATGCACACTTTTAAATAAACAATTCTTTTGTACTTATCACTACGTGGAGGCTGTGATGTGTAGTCCCGAGGGGTGATGTGGTAGGAGTGTCCGACGTCCAGTGTGGCTCCCCAGGTAGCCATCGCAGAGGGATGTGGTAGGTGAGGAGTCGAGGCAGGTAGCTTCTCCAATGATTGTGCGGCCGGTGCAGTGCGGCGGCCTCGTTGATCTCGTGGTTGGCTGGCTCTGGTTCGCTAATAGCACTGCTAACCTGCTCCTCCAATCTAATAACAATTTCAGCCAGCGAGGCATTGAGCTCTTGGAGGACATTCCTTTTTACAAAATATTCCCTCCGTATAATTGTATGGCTGTCAGTCTTTCACGGTGTTCTTATTGTACGCCTGCGCGCCAGTGTCACGAATGTAAACCATTACCAGATGTTGTTAATTACAATACAATCAATTTACAGGGATTACAATGGCACCATAATCAATTGTTTACACACAATAAACCTCATATAGTGATAAAAAACAATATTACCCTGTCCTTCTACATTTGAAGGAACAGGGAAGAAATATCACTATCAATACAACTCATTGTATACCAAAAAATATTACCCTGTCCTTCTCTATTGGAAGGAACAGGGGAACAAACAACACCACAACATTACCAAAATTACCCTGTCCTTCTACATCTGAAGGAACAGGGAAGAAATATATCTCATGATATATCACAATACCTCTGTGTATTAATTTCATACACCATTAATGCCATTCATTGTCCCTGAAAATTACATAGTTTACAACAACACTCCTATCACACACTTACACTGGCACTTTTATATTATGACTTCTCATCTTAGCCATAACAATTGCTGAAATAAAAACGTCGTCACATCACCCTTTTATATTCCAAATATTTATTTGTATTATTATAATAAACTACTGGACTCTCATACTTAACTTGTTTTGTGTTTTGGGCCAAATTAATACATAAATATATAATCAATTCTTGAAGTTTAATTTAGAAATAAATTATATTGTCATTTTATTGTTTTTTGGGACCCATCTTCAATTCCTTTTCAACAATATAATTGTTCCTGAAAATAAAAACATACTGACCCTTTTGGCCCCGGGGGGAGTTAATGTTTATTAGAGTTCTCAAATTTTCACATTTCGAAATTTAAATTTAAATTTAGAAATTGTACCTTATTATTTGTTAATACTTTATGCACCTTAAAAAAAAGAAAACAAGCTATCTTTATTTTAAAACAAAAAAAAAACAACATTTTTACCAGGATCAATATTTCCTTGTTATTATTTCCGATAAGCATTTCACATGAAAATATTCAATCATATTGCCCAGTCCTATCTTTACTGCCGTGTCATAAACTCTTTCACTTATCGGGCCCACTTAGTTTTTCACTTATCAGAGTCACTTCGCTTTCACTTATCGGGTTCACTTGTAATTAAACTTTACGATACGGACTCTTCTGAACAAATACTTTTACAAGGGGCCGAGTTATTCCAGCTTGATTACATCCGGACCTTTTTACAATTTACACAGGACGCTCTCAACAATATTCCTATCTCCTGCCCTCATTGTTCTTGAACCTTTCATAACCATAATTATTTTATAACCCCCTTTCAGATTACAAGCCCTGTCCCTAATATTAAATTTCAAAGTGGACCTTCACATTTTCCTAAGGATTCTAACAGCGTCGTATTTAAAAGCATTTCCGTCCCTAAAATTTATTTCAAGTATAATTCCTTTTTGAGCAACAGATCCACATGCGCTAGCTCCATTTTTATTTTAAAATAATTTTTCTTAAAATAAATCAAAATATTCCAAACTCACAATATTATTCTAAGTCCTAAGTCTTACTCACTACACAAAATTATGCAGGTTTATACACAATGTTCAAGTTCATACAAGTCTTATACAAGTTTACACACACTTTCATGAATTATACAAGTTTTATACCAGTTTACAAGTTCTTTCCTGTAAATAACCTGTTGTACAAGTTTATGCTCAAAAAGAAATAGCAGAGTTGCGCAAATTATGTACCGTTTTTATAGCACATATATTTTAAATTTATAATGGAGCAAATACTTTATAAATTAAACAACTTTTCGGAAATACTTGCTTTATTCCGAAATTTAAGTTCACCCAAAAGTTTACAAAGTTTACAAACTTTTGATTCAATTTTCTTCAAATGTCACTCAATCGAACAAATCTAATTAAGAGTCTGATTAAAAAGATATTAAAATTAAAATTAAACTAAAAATGTATACTTCTCCAAAAATGGTTTAAATTAACAAAACAAAATAAAAAAGTTCTCTTCTCAAAATACTCAAAATTAATATAACACAAAACTTGGATATTTACTTTTTATGACCAAAAATTTAATTCAACAATACTTCAAAAAATTGAATTAAAAGTTTTCAGACTCTGAAAGATGGGAAACCTTAGAAATTTTAATTACTCAGTATTATATAAATAAAAGAATATTGAACCTATACGCTGGTACGTGGGGGACTTACTACTTTGAAAGATTACGGAGGGCAAGATCGCAAAATAAAAACGCAACTAAAAATTTTAAATACTTGAGAACTGTTGAATTTACACGCGATAAATAATATACTCTCAAATCCCAACTATAGGGTTAGACGGAAGAAAACATCAGCTTCGACCGGGTACACTCTTCTCGTCGTGGCTTCAAGACGTCGAACACTAGAAATAAAGAATAATCTGAGACCGGCTCCGACCACATTTCTCTCTCCCTCTCCAGGCCTCTGCCGGGTCGGAACGTAGGGAACCGACTCAGAGACTGAATTACCGGTCCAGACTAAACAAACAATGTCGCACAGCAACCGGCGTCTTAGTTACACCAGGAGCCTACTTTCCTACCGCCGTATTGCGATATTCAGCGATAAAAGTGAAATTAGAACTATGGTACAAATCTAGTGGCAAGTTTTGCGAGGCCATCAGTGGGATACAAGAGAAAAAGGAAGACTCAAAGAAGAAGTTGAGTTCTGACTAAATACAACTTTTGATTTGCACCAGATGTAATTTTATATTAATAATATATTTTTTAAA
>NW_025785928.1:0-19088 GCF_021130785.1 Homalodisca vitripennis | reverse complement strand
TAGATTAGCATCAAGTAGATATTAGCTGGGTTTTAATTAATTCGCTAATCACAACCTATCTTTATATAAAATTCATAAATAACTATATGATCCTATATTTCATTCTAAACCCTTTAATTTGACTAAATATAAATATAGAAATTTAATTTTATTTGCAAACTATAACGAATTCACTCCTTAGAATTGTGTAGTTTATTCATTATTTGGATACTAATGAGAAACCTAAAGCTTACTAAGGAAACACTATTGCAAACATTGTTTCATTATACCATTTCCAGATTTCAGTACCACGACATATTTCTCTTCATCTCAGAACTTACTTTTTAAACCATACTATTGTTAACACAAATATTGTTTCACTTCAGCAAAGTAATATAACCAAGGACAAGATGTTTTTCATTACTGGACAGGTTCGTAAAAAATTGTAACCTGCTGGATACATCTTCAAGTATCCAGCCGAAATAACAGCCCTTGAGATTTTTATGTCGTTTACTGGCGTCCTATAAAAAACACAGTACCATGGTAAACAGTATAATTCTGCAGAACAAACAATAACAACAGCAACTCCGTCGAGGCTGGACTGATGGGAAAAAAAAACTGTAGACCGCATCGAACTAAATACGCTGATAAGGTAACACGAGATATAACAGTTTAGGTTAATATATTTACTCAATTAATTACTCTCTACAGTAAAACAGGGTTCTTTTAGAAAAGCGTATATTTTTGTTCCAAGCCCTACGTCTATCAAGTTAATTTAAATCTTACTCCAAACAATTTATTGATTTAATTTAACTATCGTTAATTAAAATTAGCTGTTTCGAACCCTATTTAGAACTTGTTATCTATCTTAAATAGCTGTCCAGCTTCGAGTCAGGCCGAATCCGATAAGAGCTCTAACTCGTGTAGTCGGCTCGTACCGAGTCAAGGTTCAAGTCACCGGCGTGCACGTGTTCTGTACAACTCCGTGCGTTGTTTTAGTCTGCCCGCCGAAACAGTAAACGTTTTATTTCATTTATTGATGGAAATGGCACTCTGTGGCGTCGTGCGGGTATTGTGTGTAGTTATGCTAAGCAGCATTAAGTGCAAACCGCATGTGAAAATAGTTTTCATCTTCATTGTGTGAAAACTGAGAGCGAGGTAAAAATCAAGCGGAATACCAAGGACTGGAAGTGTGCTTCGTGTAAAGGTAAATCATCAACCCTTGGAAGTGTGAAACTATTCAAATATATTCAACTTCTGATCCCTTGACGAAGGACTTCCGTTATCAGTGTCCCATGAGGAGAGTTTCAAAAAAGAGGTTTTTAGTGGAAATAGCTGGTTTTCAAAAATGATAGTAACCGGAGCTTTCTACATCTGTGGGCAGTTATGTTTCCAATATGTTAGACGCAATCAAACCTATTGATGGAGGAGAATTAAAAAAGAAGCTGACAGAAGTTTCAAAATGAAATAACCAGGTGCTGAAGGCAGAATAAACAGGCCTTGAACAATGAAGTTGTAGGGACTGCGGGAGAGGATGCGAAACCTAGAGCAATACATTCAACCACAGGGTGGTTGAACAACATAGAGATCAGCGGGTGTGCCACAGTCGAGGGGTTGAGGAATATCACAGATTTGCTGACGGATGTGGGAGCAGCCGCTTGGTGTGGAGGGTGAAGGAGACAGATGTGGCCGCTGCGCACCGGGTGCTTGCTCTCCTACAGAACCGACCGGGAGCCCTCCGTCATCGTCCAGTTTTCACGGCCAGGAGGATTAAGGAGCATAGTGGGATGGCAGGGTTCGCGGCACAGAGGAAAGAGTCTGACGGCTCGAGACATCAACCAGCACTTCCCAGTTCCAAACGTGTGTTTGTCTAACGACCATCTCTCGCCGGGAAAACAAGCAGTTCCTCTCCAAACTGAAGCAGAAGGGCCGAGAAACTCGACTATACAAGTTTCATTCTGGTGCCGTGGACGGAAAATTTTTCGCCAGGAAAGCGAGGGTCAGCCAGTGAAGAAGATTCAACTCCTATGAGGTACATGGACAGACTCAGTTAAACTTTTAAGTCTGCCACCCTTAAACGTACCGCTATGTTCATAGATAAGTATTAACTAACTAAGTAGTATGCAAACAACAACAAAGCTCAGATAAGATTGCGGCTTCAATAGTTTTTTCTTTTCACCATAATAATGTAAACAAGATTTTAATTTATGCCAATATGACGAAGTATGAGGCAAAATTTTGATAGGCTTTTTGTTAGTCCTTAAAACAAATTAAGCAGCAAATAAGTTTTATTGTTCTTAGCGAAATTTGGATTAGGCAGTGACGAGGTTGAAACTTTACAACATTCCCGCGGTACAATGTATTCCACTAGCTGCAATTAATAACTTCCGGTCCGGAGGGATATTATGTTTTATGAGTTTTATCTAGACATCAATGTATACAATTTAAACTATAGAATTGTACAACCAGCTGATACTTTACTTTTAAAAATTAAATTTTGACGAATTATTTTTCAACATTTTTTTGCATATTATAAGATTAAACGATGGTTATTCTGAAAACGATTTTTGGATTTGTTACGACATTAGGCGATAAATTAGAGTCACGTCGCTCAATCTCTACTATTCTGATTGGTGGACGTTAACATGATGAATATTTTTGCGATAATAACGCCAAGTACAAATAACTTATTTAAGTTTGCTGAGTCCAGTAATGGATTTGTGGCAGTTTTATAGATTCCCCTAGCTCCTAGAATAAACAGCCTAATTCCCAAACTTGTATTGATCACCAACATCTTTTAATTAAGCACACCGTTTATACTTCTCTAATGTTCCAAAGCAGTAATAATTTTTTGACGTTAGGTTTTGCGACAGATCATTGTAATGTTAGGCTTAAGAATAGCTTTTGTTTCCCGACTTTACAAAAATCAGTATAGTCGTTTTAATGTAAAACATATAACACTAACTTTTTCCAACCCTGGTAGATTTTGCTAAACAGTTTTATTCGCTTGAAGCCTTGGTAATAGTTCGACTGGAATGTATTGTTTTTGCCTCTACAAGATGTTGATGATCAATGTTAATTGTTTTCTCGGATATTATGAGGTGATGTTATGGAAAACTGTACAAACATTGTCAAAACTTCAAAACATTGAGTACAACTTAATAAGGCCCCAGGCTTAAGAAGTCCTTGGATTAACTCTTAATTTTTAATTTAATAAAAATTAACAGAAAAATTAAACCATTTACAAAATTTTAAGTACCAGAGCCACTATGATAGGAATTTTTTTCTATTTTTTTACAATTAGGTTCTGTAAATTAATCTCTAAAATTGGAAATCAGGTTGTGAAACCAAAAATTCAGGTACTATTCCCTGCAAAAATTGGCAGAAGCTAAGGGAAGATTACCCCCGTCCAATTAGCGAAAATTGTAAACTCCTCCTGAGCGAGGTCTAATGGTAAAACATCTGTTTGATAGAATAAGAAACTAGATAAATCGGAGTAATCTTATCTTGATTCCTCGCATAGTAAGTCCCGACACCAATCACACAAACATACCTAAATCAGAAGTACAGACCAGCAAAATTCGTCATCAACGATGTCCAATGAACTTAACTTAACCTCCTAGACTTTCATCTTTTTTATTGCCCCTTCCAAACAAAATGAAAACGAAAAGTGGTTGACATAATTATAAAAAATTTAAACAAAAATAAAAAAATCGGTCAGGGTCTTGATAACGTATACTGTAAGCATTAATTAAAACACTCCATACGCGCCCCATTTAATTATGCTGCATGTTCCTTGCCACAATTATATAAATTTCAAGTTTCAGTTACTGAGTTTAAATTTGTCCCAGAAAAATTAACAGTCCAGTGTAGTCTTTGTCGCCAATCTGTATAGAGGGGAAGGGCGACGTCACTTTTAAAAAAAAAAAAAAAAAAAATAAAATTGGACAAACCTTCGCCCAATTAGTGTTCGCTTTCAGTATTTTCTAAAGATTCCTTGAAAAATTAATTGAAAATAAGGACACTACTTAGCCTTTTTTATTTAAATAATATACTACCATTTTTTTCTAGTTTGACTGAACCAGTATAACTGGTTTTAGGGCAAGGATAGAATCAACTGAAGATGCCCCTTAATTTATCGTTACAAACATGATCTTATTCTAGCTTGAACGAGGGTAAAAAATCTACCGGCCTATTTATAGACTTTTTCTAAAAATGGCATTCTTGATTTAGTTGGATCACAATATTTTACTATTAAAGCTGTGAGTTCGGTGGGAGTTGCGGGGTTGTTACGTCCTTGAGCTCGCGTTCCGTTAGCTTTCCTCAGCAGGGGCGGGAGCAGCGCGGGTGCGAGTTGGCCACGACTCGGTCAGCTCTTCCTCACGCCTACCTTGTCAAATCAGGTCTGTGCCACCAAGGCAGCCCTGTTCATATTCTGCCATTTTGTTCCCAATTTTTTATTAATCGATTTTATTAGAGCTCAAATTCAACGGAAAGTGGCTACGCCGCGTTTGCTGACGATATTGCAATCTTTTATTCTAAAATAAAATTCCAAAATTTTAGTGGGACGAAATTAATGCACAGGATTCTTTTAAATTTTAATCAAGACACCGATGGTGTAAAGTAAATAGAATGTTTTGTATTAACGTTGATTAAAATACTAAATACGTAAATGTTCGATTTTAATGAGTTCAACTTTAATCATGATTTCAAATTTCACGAATTAAGCTGTACAGCGGAGCATAGATAAATCTATGTGATTGTAAGTGTATAAAGAAGCGAAACTCAATTTTACAATACCTTGGTAGTAATTTTTTGATTCGAAATTAACTTGGGAAAAGGATAAACATATTACTTACTTATTGCAAAACAAACCTTAAAACGTCGCACTACTAGAAAATTTTATTTTTTTGCGAAAACTTCTGTGATGAAAGGCTTATTTAAACAACTCTTTATTTTGCCTCTGGTAAATTTAGACTTCAATATGGGAAATCGTTCTGCTGCGGGAGGGGCCTTTTCAAATAATTTAATAAGAAGAGGCGTAAGACAGTAATACAGAATCATTTTCAAATGAGAATCTATAAACATTACAAACGAATACGGGATACGCTTCCTTTCCCCATTTTCTTGTCAATTAAAGATAATGCCCCACTACAAGCATTTATTTATTTTTCTACAGCGTTCTGTAGACTATTTTACATATAAAAGTGGTAACTTCGGGAACAAACCGGGGGGGACACCTTAATTTATCGCCCACCAGACAGAACGCATAATACCGGTTCGAATGTTCAGCCAACACCAAAAGTTAAATCAAATCCATTTTTAAAAGATCATTTCTGTTATAAGGGGAGTTCCGAGTTTTTTCAACCAAATTGGGAGGGGGGGCCTTTACGAAGTCCCAAATTACATCTATAAATAGTAGAAATCTTTAGTATAACAAGCTTAGAACTTTATTATTTTTTAAATGAAAACTGGAAACTCACCCTTTACCGAATCAGGTATACTACATAATTAGGTAGTAGGCTATATTTCATATAAAATTTCCGAAATAATGATCAGGTAATGTTTTTATTTCACTATCTTCATATGTGATATAGCTTTTCTGGTAGTCTTTAAGTATATAATATAGGTATAATAATACTTGTTTATTAACCATTTGCTCTGTGTAAATGAATATTAAGCATAGCCAGTAGGTGTGTGCAGTGAAAAAGCGTTTCTCTGCGAGTTGTTGACAACCAATATCTAGTGGATTAGGTTGTTTAGACGCACCGGAGACGCGAAGCTCCTCCAGGCCTGGATATAACTACTTTGTTGCACTGTTGGCTGTGTTCTTTCTGGACTCAGATAAACAATCATGTTTTCTGTTTATTGTTTGTCCACATGACCACATTTACTTGTAGAAGTGGATCAAGTTTAATTCCAAAGTCAGTCTTATGTTTTGTTACCACCAATTGTACTATTTATGATGGAATAAAAAAATTCCATGTTTATCATTTATCATTTATCATTCATTTATTTTTTTATTTCTATTTCACGGTTTTGAATACACAATGCTATTAGATTTTACTAGCCTCCGTAACTATAATTAGCCCAGGCCCAGTGGCAGTGTTATCAGGGTAACAATATAACCTCGCGTTTTACGTGATCTGGAAACTTCCCTGCCTGTACATTAGCTCAGCGAGCTTCTATATACATTTACAGGAAAACAAGGGTTGCTTATTAGTTGTGCTTTCTACAAACAATAATCTTCTCTTTTTTTGATCTCGTTTCCTAGCATATATCCGTGCATTTGTTATCGTTTCTTTTATTATTGTAAACGTAAACATCAAATGTATATAAATGAGTCTGCCATGCAACTTTTAATCATATTTTTTAATATTTATTTAAGCTCTGTAACATAATACATCTAAAATATGTCTCAAATTATATATTGTAAAATAAATCGCGAAAAAAATATACCTATTTTAACACAAAGTAAAAAGGGTACCTCACTAACCTAACCTTTCTAAACCAGATGCAATTTAATTGCACCAAGTAAATTGGAGTTAGTTTTTTGGCTTGACCGATTTATAATGTATTACGCCACTTCTGTTTTAATTACTATACAAAACTATAGAACAACTTTTATTCCATAAACCTAACCTTTTACCGGGACGGAGCACTTACCCAAAGGCAAGTTGATCTCTTTGAGGGATATATTTACACTTAAGGTTCTGGGTTAGTATAACTCAATATTAGCTACCCCCACCTTTGTCCGTTTGGTATACCTGAAAACACACTGGAGACTCTTTAATAACACTCGTTTCCAACCAGTTCCCAAAAGAACTCCCACTTACTAAAACGAACGTACTAATTTCACACCATTGGATAAATCCCGCACAAATATATAATTAGCCACACCCCTCAACTCAATTCAGATATATTAAAAATTGTTTTTAAATACTGACGAGATTATTGTTATCATTACCGCACATATTATTTAGCCAGTAAATAATATTTATTGAAGAGGGGCAGCATTACATTTTCACGAGAGAATCAGGTGGAAATATAGATGGAAAACGGGTTAGAAAGGGTAAATACTACTTTCACTCCAAAAAGCTCTGACAAAACCATCATTGCGACGTCTAGTCTTAGCGGGCATGTTATTTTGAAAGCCGCGCGGGTTTGCTTGCCTTACAAATTTATAAACTAGTTGCCAGGACGAGGTCCCTCCGTCGTCCCGGGCTGTCTTCGAGGATGCCTGGCGCCCGGCCGGACGGCAGCGGCATTTTTTATTTTAATTATTTTTTTCCCCATGATCTCACCGCGATATCATTAGTAAAAGCTTCATTCATCTGCTCCCCCGCTTTTATTATCTTACCTTCTTTTATGGAATTGTTTGCGAATTATCCCGTTCCCTACTAGTTATACTTTACGAAGTAAATTAACCAATTTTTATTTTTATTTCCTCATGCTTCTCCATTAATTTAATTTATATTCTAGCATTTGTGTTTTTGCCACTTAAGTATCGCGTATTTTTTTTATACATACGTGAGAAAAGGTTGAACCAGGAAGAGAAGAAACATTGAAAATACCCTTTGTTAGCGTAGTATTAAAGTTGTTTATAGGCGGGTGGGGTAAACACAATTCTGTGTTATGCTTTACATCAGGCCCTAAACAAGTGTCAGGTTCTAGTACGTTTTTCCTTCCAAAACTTACTATCAATTGTTTTTTCACTTTTGATGTCTGCCTAAAAACTCAGCTTTATCAAAATGTCCAGTTCCTAGCATTTAGCTTGACTGCTTAATTGAACCGTCTATGGTCAATTAAATTTATATTTTGTCATTTAGTTTATAATTTTTTTCGATAACGGTTGTTAGTAATCTACAGTAAGAGCTGTTTTCGCGAATTGGTCTAAATATAGATGAGCTAAGGGATTGAATTTGTATCGTGTTCAAGTAGGCCCGTAAATAGTTCTACTACTATATTATACACATTTTTACTCAAAAGCTATATAACTAACTTATTTTAAAACTCATTTAATTTTTACTAAATTTCATTTACAGTGCTTTAAGGTTTGTGATTTATGTTATAAGTCTTATAAAAGACACGATTTGCGATCACCTTTTGATTGGTAGTTGGTTTTTTAAAAGACCTTAGATAATTTTACAATGGCTTTTCAGAATTGTCTGCAAGTTCTGGATAAAACCCAGAATTTAAATCAAGGAGATTATGAATTGACACACTACCTGTTTCTGTTTTTGCTTGAATAATAAATTAAAGCTAGATTAAGAACATGTTGAGGAACCATATTTTTAAATAGTAGAATCGTATTTTTAAGATTCACCAATGTAATGATTTCCAATATTTTTTCACAGTTATTATTTGTAAAAACTTAAATATATTTTGCTAATTATGCATTAGCACCCCCTCTACACACCACCACCCCACAACTGGGAAAAAAACGCAAAATACTCAGTGTTTTAGCTGAAAAGCTTTAGCCTTTATTGTTGTTTTTTTTGACGGTTAAAAAACTTAATATCGCTTGAATACTTCTGATGGTATTCTCTTTATTGTTCTAGTACTACATGATTCCATCCTTAGTCGACTACCACTTTCCTTTCTTTAAGATAAAGAAAGAAAAACATCTTAATTGTTCTTTGTAATTGTATTGACGGAACATTCGTTGTACAGTTCTCAATAGCAGTGGTATTTTTCATCTGTAATGTTAATTGTTATGTTGAAATTCCTAAAGATACTAACAATAAGCCAGTGAATCCATGGATCTCGGACAAAATAATATGTACTTCACGGTGTTTGTAAGTATGGATAGTAGTACGAGTGCCAGAGTAAGCTTGTGGAGAGCGCAGACACCTGCTGTAATAAGTAATAACAGTGTTAGTTTGTAATGATAAGAAATGAAAGAAAACGATCTTGCCGCTGGTTCGCTTTCTGGCGCAACTCTACATTTTAATTTAAAAAGGGGAGCAAAGCAATATAAGGATAATTAAGTACACTCTCTTGGATTGGGGGGGGGGTTTTGTGTGTTAATGGTGGGGGTAAATTGGTTTGGGGTGACATTATTTTATACTTTTCCTTTGTTACTCCAAATGTTCTATTCCATGGATCATGCCCTGAACAGTAAAATTCATAGCTAATTAATTCCAGTTAAGTAATGCACTTTTCTTGTGATAACTTTTAATGCCTAATATATTTTATTTGAGTTAAAAAATATAAATGTGATCTCTTACTAGATGAAATTAATCCACAAACATTGTTTAAAACCTAAAAAGCTTTCAAACATTTTTTTCATATTTCTCATAACTATTATTATTTAAGGTCAGTGAATAGTTTGTTTGCATCGGAGCAACATAGTGTTACCTTTGGTATAACGAAAGAAACTTATAAATTTCATTTAATATAATATAAAATTATTTGAATAATCTCTATATACTAATAATGACAATCTTTTAATCTTACACTTTTAACAACGATAGTGCTTTTCGCAAGTAAATTTGGTAATTATAAAATTATTTTGTAGTTGTTGAGTAACAAAAGAAAACCATATGTTATGTAACACATTTGATTACGTTAAAAACACAATAACAATGTAAGTTTGTCAACATTCTAATAGGTTTCCATTGATACCACAAGGCAAGATTGTGTAAGATGGGTGAGTGGCTAGAAAAAGGGTTAATTTAATAACAAAAAAAGCAGGGTTTATTAAACACATTATAAAAATCCCCAAACCCTCAGGTTTTAGCATCTTACCCTAACCCATTCGCCGTACAGCAATAAATGGTACCAGTCCATGGGGTGTTAGTCTATAGTGGCTGTTGATTACGTAATCATTACATCAGCCAGGTTAAGTATTATTAGTGAAAACACAAAAGAACCAATGTTTTCAAGAATATATGTAATCACGAGATGTAAATTTTTATTTTATTACTCTTAAACCAGTTACTTTAACAATTAGGAGTAGTGACATTGGGTAAATAGAGTGTTTGCTGAATAACAAACATGGACAGTCAAAATAATACCGAAATTACTGGGAAGGCGTGTTCACGATTATTTTCATTAATCTCACTGTAGTTAACAGGTGGTTAAAAAAGCATCAACTCAAGTTTCAATTACATTAAAAATACAAGTAGACTACCTAGGGATCAACCTCTATTGAGTTTACTTGTGATATGTAGTCAGAGAGATATGGAGGTATATAAATTTCTATCTCGAACCAAACGGGCTCTCTCAGCCAAGGGGTCCGACTCCGATTTAAGCAGGCTTAGATGCACCACCCCGATGTGCCCATAGTAGTCCTCGCACAGGCCATTAATTTTAAGTGGAATTTATACTCTGAGTATTCCAAGTGATCTCCTGGTAACCTTTTACATTACGAAAACGAGCGCAGTCCGTCAATCAACAGCACTGTCACTTTTGCGAACTCGCCATAAATGCGCTCAACATCGAGGCTGCGGTGTAGAGTGAGAAACACTCAGAGTTTAAATAATATACACTCACATCTGAAGCTTTCTCGATGATTATTTGGCCCAACTCGCACAATCTACGGGACTATCTAAGATACACTTTTAATTTAACACCCATCAGAGGAGAACATCTTCTCTCTGCAGGATATACAGGAATTAGCTATTGGCAAGCCAAAAAAGAAGAGAAAAGAAAATTTTCAACGCTTATTTTACATTCGACCCTACTCGTCAACTTGGATTACTTACACTTGCAGAACAGTCGAAGTGAAACCTATAACCAGTTTTTGCCATGAAAACGTATAACCAGACACAAATACAGTAGCAGGGTAATCTCAGACAGATCGACACACAATTTTCCAAATTTCACCTAACCCAAAGAGTTCTTTTACTAAAATGCCTGATCCCTAAAGGCAGCTCCCAGAATCTTATCAGCAGGTGACTTGATCTCAAGAAATAACAAATGTCTATGAGGTAATTTTTTTAAAAGCTTCGTTTTTATTCATTTAACTGTCCAAACAGGTGGTGAATCTCGAGAAGTTATAACCCATTTAGGAGTGAAAGCAGAAATTAAAAGTAGAGAGAACACGGAAGAAACAGAAGACAAGGGAGACAGAAATTTAACCTTTTCCATTCCACCTTTGTTACATCAATTTTCAGCAACCTCAGTTTCAGCCCTTGATGTGTAATTATCCAAGTGTATCAGCCACTGCAATCTCTTATTAATAATAAGGTGCTTTCCCTGAGTTTTCTGCACATGCAAAAACGTTTCAAGTCTAGAGCTACATATTTTCACCGCCCACATCTATTAAACCGATAATAACACACGATGATTCAATTCAAGTGTGCGCTCAAAATTTTTATATTTTCTTGCGATTTCCGTCCATTATCGTCATAGCTTTCACCCACCTAAAACCAAGGCAAAATGTTCACTATTACCCTTAAGCCAAATTTTTATTCCTATTTTAATAAATATTGAACACGTAGATTCACACTTATATAACAAACAAATTTAAACATACTTTCAATTATGTTTGTTCTTTAAAATATAAAAGCCATTGCGTTAACTAAAATACTCAATTGCTAAATCTGAGACATTTATGATAAATTATGAATGTATTCAACATGAGCGTAAAATGCTCCTCCCTATACCGCTAGCATGCCCGAATCGATTCATTACAAATAGAAACGTACATCAAATACACTTTGTCACTTGTTTTAGAGTATTTTATTATGTCAGAAAGTAATTTTAGAAATGAATGCATTAAATTCCAGTAAAAAATTTTCTGGTAGATAAAAGCATCTCAGAAAATACATGTTCCTTAATAATCATGCTCTGAACAAATGGCAGCTACTATAATAGTTAGAGTTAGACTTTGGGAATAACGATTCAACAGAGTTAAAAAAAAATATAGCTTGCCTCTTTCTAAAATTATTTTGTCAACAAAAATTTAATTTTAATTTATTAAAGTAATTTTTGAACAATTGGTTATGAATATTAATGGATGATTTGATCTAAAGATTTAGCTGAAAAATTCATATCAAAGTTACGTGCATTGTTTAAGAGAGTGGAAAATGCAGTTAATATTTAAATGCTACAAAGTTCGCGGTAATGCAAATTAATACCTCAAAGCTGAGGCAACCTGCAAAGCTGACAATGCCAATCTATTTAATTTGTATAAACCCGATTTATTCTCGGGAATACAATTTAAAATGCTCGCTCACAGATTAAAGTTTACTTTCCACATCAGCGTTTAGTCGCATCGATCTGATAAATCTCTAAAAAATAATATTTATAAATCTGCAATATCATGCAACTCAAATCGGCTGTAATTACCCGTAGTAGGGCTTACACCATCTCTTCCCTTATTCGGCATTCTTTTCCCAAGCCGGTAATCATCAATCAAACAAACAATTCTGTAATCTACGTAATAACACTAATGAGAACAAACTTGGACTTTAATAAGATATTTAAAAAAACTCTATTTATGCTTACATTGAATTTATTGTTTACATATATGCGCGAATCCAAGCCATATATATTATATTTATATATAGTATCAGTAATATATTATATATATATGTAGTGTGTGTGTTTGAAATGATATCGTTAACAGTTTTTTCCGATTTACCATGTAAATTGAAAATGAAATTCTTTTAATACGGAACTCTATACATAACTTTTTGTGAGTAATAAATGTTTTAAAATAGATATTTTATTTAGGAGTGTATTTTTCCTTCTATCTACATAAAAGGGGAAGCGATACTTCACCCCCTTCACTTGTCTTCCGTCGAAACCACTCCATAAAATTAGAGTGGCAAACATCTATTTAGTTCATTTTAAATTATTTTCTAAATCCCTCGAACGCAATTCCCTTTTCATATGTTTCGCGCTCGGAAAAAAACCCCCAAAGACAAGCAGCAAAGATAAACTACACAACCATAGGGGGCTCTTTAATAGGGCCTTGGATACCCCTAGACAGAACATCGCGTATATAATGTATTTACACAAAATTTCCAACTCTACTGAAAATACATACAATTTTGGACTAACTATGTTTAGTTATCGCTCTTGAAACAACTGAAACCAAAAATACACTTGGATTTTAGATTTGAAAATTGGGTTGGGTAATTCGGTCGCTAACTGACCGACGCACATACGGGTTATGTTACAATTATATAAACCGTCCTAGTCAATAACTGTATTTTTGTTGATTTTAGACAATAATAATTCAGAGTTTCAAATGGACATTCAGATCTTTAACTCAGCTGAAAGTATTCAGGTCCTCGTATAATACACGACTCTTTGCAGTTTCTCGACGAGTCACATCTCTAGCTTCTCAATGTTCACAGGACAGTCATCGAAGCACAAAGACGTGCTTGCCGATCATCTACGACCCAACAAAAAAGTAAAAGCAAGAATTACAAAAGAAAGAAAGATATGAAAGAAGAAAGACAAAGGACTATATAACGAAAAAAACATAAAAATCCAAAAAAAAAAAAGACGCAAAAAAAGGAAGAAAAAAAACAGAGTAGGGGATTAACAACAGAAAGGAAAAAAAAGAAAATACAACTCGAAAAAAAATGCAGAGCAACAGAAAACTTCTTGTCTTTAGGATGTGCAGCCCGTGTGTTTAATGTCCTTAATTCTCTTTGTGTCTTTCCCTCCTGGCTTCCTTTTACATCCGCCTTACTGTTTAATAGCTGATTCTTAACCTGGTAAAATTACGTTGTTTAAAAATTGTTAAAATTGCAGGTTTTATTCATCAAATGTATTGTTGTGACATTCTAGCTAAAATTTTATTAGTCAGGAAATCTCTTCCCCCTTTATGATAGGCCAGAGGAAAAAAAAAAAAAGGTAATTTATATAAGACCCTGTAAGAGAATGGTCCCTTAAACACTATTATTGACCCCCCCCCCCCACCCCCCCCCCATACCATATACCAGGTAGATAAGTTTAATTTTGTAAGACCTGTATCGGAAAAGGGCTGGAACAATTACGTATATGAATAGTATTGTTTAGCGATTACATTTCCAGCTTTGTCATCATAGTAACTTTTTGTCGATTTTTATGCCGGAGATTAAATATTCATCAATCAAGAATAACATATTCATTTAATATGTATAGTAATGAAACACAAGTGACATTAAATTATCGCTTAATTACTTTTAATTATGTAGAAATATATATATTAACCCTTCTGCCAAACCCCCATTATTATCGTGTCAAGATCAGTGAAGTCATCAATACAAACATACAATGGCCTTTTTTTTTACCGCTGGCCAAATACATGTGTACAATATATTTCAGTATAAATAAAATCCTACATCCTAGTTCCTAGGGTTAAATTACGACTAACGAAACGTCCCACTTATCATCTGCCTACAAAACTAGCATCTTCTACTTAATATTTAGTCTTTTACAGTAAATTTTTGAAAGGCCATAGCGGAGGCATGGAAGTATTACAAGAATGAAATTCGTTCATTGTGTAGGCAATGTTTCCGATGCAGTGATCACAAACCATTGCGAAAAACTCCTAGACAGTAATAAAACCCAAACATTAGATTTTAAAAACTCACTGTTGAACGGGTACTTCACACAACAACATTGCCAGTACCTATAAATATTACATTACAAGTTTTCCTAACTCACACTGCATCAACACACAAAGTATTAACTTATAACAACCCAATTACTAGATTTCGACCTAACGTATATAATTAGCAGCTCTTCCAATTAAAAATAGTTGTTGAAATTGTCCCATGTACTGATAGACAATTTTCCGCTCTCCACAAAAGCATGGTTTAACCCAATATGATACCCTTATTTTACCACCAAGATCCTAAATTAAAAACCGTACGACATGCAGATATTTAAAAATAAGTTTGTCATAACCCCCATTGCATGTATTTTTAAGATAAAAATTCAAGTTTTCAATCTGTTTAATACAAAATAAGTGCTAAGAATGGATATACTCATAAACAATAAGTATACTATATACTACTAATAAGACACATCTAGATCGTCGACAATAAACAATATAACAACATCTCCGTCCTTTTCTCCTGCGCACTTCAATACCATCCAACAGAGATTTCTTACCATCATTACTACACGATACACTTAAAACACGTCCAGGAATATAAGTTTTCCACAACAACATCTCATTTTTGTACCAAGCTTGAGAGCAGAATGAATAGATATTAGGTTACTTCTTTTATTTTTGACAACGACGCACTTGATGATAGGATTTTACTTTACTAATTCTTTCCATCGTTCGAATAAAACTTTTGCGACATGGACCAATGTTTTTCACATCAGGCCTAAAAACGTATACTGTTAAAACTAAATTCTTCCACGAATAGTGCTGTATTTATCTACGCTTAAAAGGATGAACATGATGGTAAAAAATTAAAAAAAAAAATCTCAACATTTCTATCAAGTAAAATAAGTCAGCTGCGCCCCCTACTCCGCTCATCAGCTTACGTAGTCAGCCACTCTTGTATTCGGAGAACATATACAATAGTTCTGGAGGATGTGTGCAGACCAGTATTGTTGTTTTGTCTCAACAAATTGAAATACTACTATTAATCAAACATCAATTGTTATTAATCATTGTTTCTACAAATGTAATGTACAGTAAACATGGACAAAGGTATTTGTTTGCCCCCCTTGTTCAATTTAAATGTAATCTGTTTCACGATCTTGGTCAGCTTGGCGCCACATAAGGATAATGTAGGAATCGAGAGGATTAAAAAGGGAATCAGATTTCTCCTTTTTTAAAAAATATACGAGACACACAAAAATTGGATAATTGTAATCCACAAAAATGTTAGTAACTAACAAAACAACCTTAAACAAATTTTACATGAAAAAGCTTTGGATGGTTGTAAGGCTTTTGAAAAAGGTGATTTAACAACCATCTTACCTATTTCGAATAACGTAAACTTCTAATTTCTCAGGGATTGAATGTTTATGTAGTATAAATCGAATCATTAACTAAAGTTTAAATACAAACCAATATTCAACAACAATTAACAAATCCAAAAAATATACTTTAGTTCCTCTGCCTATTCGTTTTTCGTTAACTCCTTAACTTTAGAGGGTCACAACTCCCTTATATTTACTATAGGATAGTTATACTTATTTCATGACATAGCATGGATAATACGGAGAGAGACGGAAACCAGTAAGGCATGTATGGTGCTCTTAGTGTTAATAAAAAAATGCACGATTTGCAATTTAAAAAAATAAGTGGAGCAAGGAAAAGTATTGTCATAAACATTGCATGTTTTAAGATAAAATCAGTTTTCAAATGTTCACATACAAACTAAGTGTGAGAACCCTTTTCTTACTCAATTGTATTTGGAAAGGCGAAAACTTGACCCCATGGAACTAAATAACGCTATTTTACTACCTCTAAACTTTCAGGAAATAAAGTAATTGCTAGAGAACTTTGTCATTAAGCACGTATAATAAAAAACTACGTTTATTCAAAAAAAGAGCTAATACGCTCAGGCTTATATTGAACTATGGATTAAAATATATTATGAAAAAAATCATTATAAAAACACAGAGCGGGTTAGGAATGGAGCCAAGGTAGCGATCATATAGAGGAAAAAGTTGTTTCACAATAGGAGGATTCTCTTTCCGCTCACCGAAGTTTATCTCAACATGCTCTACATGCACCGCAGAGTTCCCACAGGGTCAACCACAGTCCTAGGGTTTATTGGTTCTCACAGATCAATAGATGAATTACAGAGTTTCTTAATGACACCCCGGCACATTGGTGCCAGCGAAAATCATAGTAATTTAAAGGGGCAGGTTACACCTCAATTAGAGCAGAGTCACAACGAAACAAACGCGCTGGGTCAGGACACCAATAACGCACACAACGAGATGCTGAACACTCTCTGATTCTCGAGTATTTTCGAAAAACCTCGAAAATAAACAGAGAGAGTACGCTCGAACTACCAATCTCTTTAGAAACAGCCCCGCCCGTCGGCCCCAGTACTGAACAAAGACCACGCCGCGCACGTCGCCTACTGATCTTCTCCCACCGATCTGCGGTTTCTATGGTAACTGAATAGTCAAATTGTCTCGGCCACCCTGGAACCCAATCCTCCCGATTTTACTTACGCATTGTTTTACTGCAGAGCACTCCCGCCTCATTACAGTATATAGTGATAAGACGCACTGCGTAGATATAAAATAAAAATTTTAACATTTCAACAATCGCAACTATATTTGTTACACTAACGAAACGGAGTTGTAAATTATCGCCGCATTAAGTATCACGGTTATTTCAACGCAGTAATATTGGCCGTACAAAGAGGTTACTTACTGAGCGTAATCTTTTATGAAAGTTTTTGTTATGCGGTACTTTTAAATCAGTGTATGAGTACACTATCCGGCTTGTTGCTGACAACCTGCATTGTGTAAGCTGGAGAATATTATGTTTGTTATTCATTGTTAGACCCACATAAATTTGTTTAACAGTGCACTTCTCCCCTTGTTCTCTCAAGTAACTAAACGCCTTTTTATTTCTCTGGACTATATCGAAATAAGTAATTAACTTTGACTCTTCAGGAGCTTTGTGCTAATCATTTTGTATAAATTAGGTTTTCTTTGAAGAAAAATTCAAAGTTTTAATTTCCCTAACACGCGAATTAAAAAAAACTATATATTCAAGTGTTAAATGGTTGATGTAGATTTCATTCACTGTTACTCAGCTATCTGTTTTTAAATTTTGATTGCGCTTTAACTCCTATTCAAAGTGAACAATGATCCAGGAAACCTGGCACCTCCTTAAGTTAACAAGAACGTGGCAAGACACGTAAATACGTTGTAAAGAGGTTTATACACTACATACTCTCCACCATTATTAGCATTTGTTTACAACTTTTGAAAACTGGTTTAATACAGCTATTTTCAACTATCTATTTTTATATTATAAACCACGGGTAAATTTATTTTACTCTTTATTTATACAGAGAATAATATCACTATTTAACTCACCCTGATCAGCCTTATTTACCAATAGATAATCACTCCCCATTAATTCCCCACTCTATAACAGTATTACATTCCCATATAGATTAACTTTCGTCATAGTCGTTGTTTATTATTAAATCATTTTCTTCAAATGTGCAATTTACAACAATCACTATCTATACACGACCCCTTCAAATGTAGGTATACCACAATACATGTTTTTAAAACATTAGGAAATAATTTTTTAACATACCATAATAACTTTAAGTAACTAGCAAGGTTTCGAAAATAAACTGTATTATATTACAGGTATTTAAAGTTGCGAATAATCAGTTTTTGATTTTAAATAGAAAGTTTTTATATTATGTTTGCTCCATTAATGAAATTTTTAATATTGTAAGGTGTTGTTATGCACCACATCTTTACCAGCTTTAATCACCTTGGTAACCCCCAATCTTCTAATATTATCAGTCTGTCACCCAGGCTGCGCTTAAGTAAAGATTGGTTTGAAAATTAATGTCAGCACTATGATGTCGTCAGCCTCAGATGAGCGATTCACAGTCTATGATAGCGAACGCAAAACGTTTAAATAGGCATTGCGCATACTAAGAAAAAACAAGTCTTCTAATTGACATTTAGAGTACACGTTTACGAAATCATTGTCAGGGTGAGCCTTGAATATTGGATCCGCAGCGTTAAATAAACGCCCATCCTGTCACACTACTTCTCCGCTCACATTCGGCCTTTATGACACAAGGTAATACACCGTTTGATATACTTCTGCGGTGGGCATTTAGTGTTTACAATTCGTGGGTCTGTGATGTAGAAGCTATAAAGACATCGTGCAGCGCAAGACACGTCACCCCATTTAAGATACAGCCGTGGAAGCGACCATAAATCCTAATTACACCCATTAATCACTATTTAAAGAAACACACATAGCTAAGAGATTTCAACACCTCTAATTGAACGCATTAAATACAGTGTAAAGCACACAGCACACACACACACACACACCACACCCCAACACACACAGCACACCACCACACACACACACACACGCACCACACACACACATCACAAACACACACACCACAAAGCACTCACCACACACATCCGCCACACACCCACACAAAACACACACACACACACCC
>NW_025785927.1:0-18204 GCF_021130785.1 Homalodisca vitripennis | reverse complement strand
TTTTGCATAGGGGCAAGAAAACCTTTGTTAGGGGGTTTTTTAAAAAAACGGGTATTTTTAAAAAAAAAAAGGCTGCTAGTAAATTTTTATTTATGACAAAAACTAAAAAAACTAGCAGAACCCCAAAAAAATTTTCCCCCACCTTGGGTGTTTGTAAAATTTTCCTTTCCCACCATTCACTGCATTTTGGAACACTGGACCCCACTCTTCCCTGGGGAGGGAGTTTTTTTTCTTCCCCCCGGGCATCAAACTTCACTCCCTTTTTGAAGTAAAGGGGGTTTTCTTTACCCCTAGGACGTTTTTTTGTGGGGGCCCCAAACTTGATTTTTTTTAAAACCCTTTTTTGAAGCCAACCCTTTTTCCCCTTTTTTTTTTTAAGCGCTTTTTTCATCCTTCATTTCTTGTTTTAAAACTTTCCCAAACACTTTTTTAGGGGCGTGTTTGTTAAAATACTAAATTTAAAATTTCAAAACTTTTTTTTTTTCCCCCTTTGGTTTCCCTTTTAGGTAAACTTAAAGTCAAAGGGGACACTTGTATTTTTTTTTGGGGGTTTTTGGGGGCACAGCCATTTGGGGGCCTACTGTTTCTTGGCGTTCACTCCCCAAGGGTTTTTCTTTTTGGGGGTTCCCCTGGATTTTTGGGTTGTTTTTTGGGTGTTGTTTTTGGGTATGGGATTTTCATTTTCTTTATACAGGGCGGGGCCCCCACACCCCGGTTTTTTTGACAGTTTTTTGGTAGCAGCAAAGCAGTTCTTTCGAATCAAGTGGTTTAAAAAGGGTTTCCCTTTTCCCCGGGATAAACCCCACTAACGGCTTCCCAAAATTTGCACCCCTTTAAATAAGCAATGGTCAAAAGCTCACCAATTTTAAAATCACTGTGGGTCTGTCCTGGATTTTGACCAGAAGTTGTCACAAGTTGCGTAAAAGGTTTTCAGCGAAAAAAAGAAAAAAAAGCCCAAAGGGGGGTGAAGAGGGCCCCGGTTTTTGTATGGGGGGAAACCCAAAACCCAAAAAATTTTTTAAATTTTCTGAAATTTTAATTGCCCCTGGGGTTTATGTGGGTTCTGGGGATTATCGACAAGTGAGGAAGGAAAAACAATTTTTGGGGGTTTTGCTTTTGGGGGGAAAAAATGGTTTAAAAAAAATTTACGAAAAACTCCCCCTTGCTCCACCCCATTTTCGTTTGCAGTGGCCCCACATTACCTGGTGGGACCCTTTTTCCCCCTGAGTTCAGGCCCGAAATTTCGCTTTTCTGGCAAATACCAAAAAAGGGGGGGGGTTTAAGTTCCCCCTAGCATTGATGAAAACAAAAAATAGTGCGTTTCCTGCCTCCCCCCCCCGGGGAAACAACTTTAGAAACTCTTCAATTTTTCCTTTTTTGGGGAAATTACCTTAGGTAATTTTTTGGGCACAGTAGATAGCCCCTAAATTCATCTGAAAGAAAGATATTACAGGGGAAAAATTGGTTTTTCTCGCACCCCCCTTTCAAAATGGAGAAAAATTTATCAACACTTTTTTTTGAAAAAAACCCATTGTCTTGCAACAGATTTCTTCTGGCTTACGCAAAAAAAAGGGGTTTTTTTTTCAAAAAGGTACCCCCCCCCAATCCTCCCGCCTTTTTGGGTTTCTTTTTTAAAAACGGATGAAAAACCCCTAAGGTTCTGCGTTTTCAAAAAGTTTTTTCGGCACTGCAATTTGGGGGTTTCCCCAAAAAACATTTGGTCCTTTAAACCGCCCAAAATTTGGGGTAAATCTTGGAGCTGCCCTTCTTTGGAATACTTCTCTATATCTTCCTCCAGGGAAAAGGGGAAAACCCAAAAAAAAAACTTGTTTAAGGGGGGCAGGAAAGGAAAAAAAATTTTTATTTTTTTTTTTTTCCCATTATTTTAAAGTTTTGGGAATTTTTTAAAAATTTTGGAAAATGAAAATAATAACCCCGGAAAGGTTCCTTAGAAATGTTTTTGAAGTAAAAAAAAAATTTTTTTGTGTATTTGGTAAAAAACCTTGGGTACGGTTTATAGTTTTTTGTTTTTGGGTAACGGGAAATTGTTTTACCAAAAAAAATTTTTTTTTAATATCAAAAAAAAGGGGGTAAATAATTTAATTAAAACAAGTTTTAAAAAAAAACGTGGTGCAAGGGGGGTTAGGTGAAAATAGTTCCCCCAAAACGTTTTTTTTTTGGGTCGGCGTCGAAGTTTTTGCCCCGGGGGAACTTTGAAATTTTTTTCCCGGCCCCAAAGCAAGTCATTTTTCCCCTCCTTGACCCCTGTGAAAGCAGTATCCATTTGGGTTTTTTTTTCCCCCTTTCCTCTAGGGGGAAAATCTTTTTGATTTTTTTTCCCAAACCCCGGGAAACCAAAAATAAAAAAAAAAACCCGTCCCCCCCAAAATTTTTTAATTTAAAAAAAAATTCAATTTAAAAAAAAATTTTTAAAAAAAATTTAAATTTTAAATTTTTTTTAAATAAGTGGTTAAGGTCCACAGTGCCCGTAGTTTTATTTATTTAAAAAAAAAAAATTGTATGCAAAACCTATTTTAAAAAAATTTCGCTTTCACCATAAAATTAACCGGGGCAAAAAGCCCGAACACGCCATCTTGCCCACTTTCCCTTCCCCCGACGGCCCGAAAAAGAGTGGGGAAAAATTTTATTGGCTTTAAAGTTTAAGAAAAATAAAAACAAACATGGTTTTTTATGAGTACCAAATAAAAAGGGGAAAATAAGGAAAATATTAAAAATTTTAACATATCTTACCCGAAATTAAAAAAACCCTTACGAAAAAAAGGGGGCCGAAATTTTACAAAAACGCACCCCCCAAAAAAACAACCGGCCCGCTGAAAACAACACACACAAAGGGCGAACTTTTTTTCACTGCCAGTTATTTCGGGGGGCCATCCTTTGGGGAAAGCGCTACGACATTCGCCCGGGTGCTACCCCTAAACTTTTTTTGGAAAAACTAACCATTCGCCCCCCCTTCCCCCGGGTCTTTCAACCCCCCCCGGTTTTTCCCCTAGGGGGGGAAAATATTTTTTTAAACCTGATAATCATTTTTTTCCCTGACCCGTTGTAATTTTAAAAAATGGGTATAAAAAATTTGACTTTTTTTTTTCAAATCTTAAATATGGGGTACGTGGTTTTACATAGGCGTTTTAAAAGCTTTTTTTTAAATTTCCCTTTAAATAATTTTTTACTTTGCAGGCGTGTGCGGGCGAGTTTTTTTTGGGGGGCGGTTTCCCATAAACGAGATAAAAGTTTAGAAAAAGTAGAGTCAAGTATGACTTTTTAAAAATGTAATGAATGTATAACAATATTTTAAATTTTTAAACGGGGGTTTAAAAAAAGCGCTTTAACTGACACAACCCCCTTTTTCACGGGCTTAAAGGGTCTTTAAATTTTTTAAACTTATTTGAAAAAAAAAATTAGAAATTTTTTTTAAAAATTTTTGGGTTTTAACAACTTTTTCCCGTTTAAATTAGGGGAACTAGTATTTTGAATTTTAATTTGATTTTTTTTTAAATTTTTTTTTTAGTTTGTTTTAAAAAAACTTAGTAGCAAATTTTTTAAAAGAACTTTTGGTTTTTTTTAAAAATTTTTGTTTTACCCCCCCAAAAAATTTACGTCAAAAAAAAAAAACTTTTTTTTGAAAGTCCCCCGACGGGGGAAATGAAAAAAAAGGGGGTAAAATTTTTAAAAAATGTTTAAAAAATAAAATGAAATTTTAAAAAATTAAGAAGGGTTAAAGTGTTTTGGGATTTAAAAAAAGGGTGGTGAAAAAGCATTAATTTTTTAAAATCCCTGCTATTGGATTAAACCCCCCAAAGTAAAAAACCAACAAAAAAAATTTAAAGATACAAAGCCCCTTCGCCTCTTTCTTTTTTTTTAACCCGAGAGTTACAACACGCGATTTTTTTAAAATTTTTTAAGGTCCCCCTTTTTTTCCCTTTTTTATTCTGTAAGGCAATGCAATTCTTTTTTTTATAACGATTCTACATAAGGTTTCTTGTCTTTTTTACATTTGTAAAATATGCTATAATAAAAAATTTAAATATTACAACGAAAAAAATTTTTTTTTGCTTCGGTATTTTTTTTTAACTAAATATGCATTTTTTGTTAACACTTATGTAAACATGTAAAGGAGGAATGGTAAAAAGAAGCTTTTTTTCAAAATTTAAAATAATAGGAATGTTGATTTTCAAATAATATTAATACAAAATTTTAAAAATTTTAAATGGTTTCCCTGGGGGCTAAAATCGATTTTCGCAAACCCAAAAGGGGGAAAAATTAAGAAATATGAATAAAAATGGGGAATTTTTAAAGTTTTTTATTTGGGAAATTTTTTTTAAAAAAAAAATTTTGGGGAAACCGGTTTTTTAATTTTTAAAATTTTAAATAAGGTTATTACTTTGTTTCCCAAGTGGGGGGGCCGGGGTTTTCCCAGGTGCCCGGGGGGTGAAAAAAAATTTAAAAAAATTTTACATACAATCAAATTGTATATAATTATATTATTACATTTAACCCACCAAATTTTGTTTTTTTTAACCAAAAACAATCATTTATTCAAAAAAAAATTACGGGTTTTTTTTTTCTTTAATTTAAAAATAAAAAAAAAAAAAGATTTTTTAGGGCAAAGACAAAAAAATGGGAAACAAAAACGCCTACCTTGCCTTCGTTTGCGGGGGTGGTCCATGGTATCCCTAAACCCCCACCCGGGAAACCTTTAAAAAGCCTTCCTTTTGGAAACCAAATAACGTTTCTTTTTTGTGGAATGGTGTATTTTTGAGTACTTTCGTATACTTTAAAGAGTGTTTCTTTTTCCCGTATAAACCGCTTGGCCAAAGGAATAATTTTTGTAGTCATACACGTGACTTTTTAATGCTGTCAACAGGTTCAACATAAAAAATTTTTGGTGTTCCCTTATCATCTTTTACAAACCGGGGCAATATCCAGGTTGAATGGTCGTGCTGCTTTTGGGGGAAAATTTGGGGGGTTATAGATTTTTTTTGGGAAATTAAAGGGGAGAACACGCCCCCGGGGTTAGTTTTTTAAGGGTTTTTTTCTGTTGAATTTGTACCCCCCCATAAACCCTTTAAAAACACTTAAATCCTTTACACGAATTGGTTGGAAAAAAAGGGACTCTAAAAGAAAATTATAACTTCAGATGAACAAAAGTGTCTTGTTTCAGACCCTTTTTTAAAATTAAAAAAGAAAGCACTTTTAGTTTCCCCAAAAAATTTTTAAAATTTTCCCCAAATTTTAAAAAATTTTAAAAAAATACAGAATTATTTTCCTGCTACGGTTTATATGGATAAAAATTTTCTCGTGAGGCCCCCGGAAATAAAAATTTGAACATTTTGGGGGAAAATTGTAAGTGGGGGAATAGAGACTTAGTTCTAAACACTACAATTTTAAAATGCGTTGAAAGGGAAAGGTTTTTCAGGTTTTTTTGATGAAGCAACAGATGGGCAAGAGATGAAAAAAACAAAATGAAAGGATTTTTTTTAGTGGAAAAAAAGGGGGATGATTTTTTTTTTATTTTTTGAGGGGTTGGGAAAAAAAAAATTTAAAATAATTTTTTCATATTGTTTTTATAAATTTTTAAAAAGAGAAAATAATTAAATAGGGAAAATTGGGGGGTTTGGGAAAAGGGTTTTGATTTTAATTTAGGATGTTATTTGGGAGAAAAATTTAAAAAATTTTTAGTTCAATTTTTTCTTTTTCACAAAAAAAGAAAATTTGGGAGCTAAAAAAAATTTTTTTTCAGAAATGAAAAAAGTCTTAAATTCAGGGGAAAAAAAGGTTAAAAAGGGGGGTTTTAAAATTTTTTTTAAAAACACCCCCCCAAAAAACTAGACTTCTTGAAAAAAGGTTTTTTAAAAAGGGGATTTTTTGATCTTTTGGGTTTTCATCAGCGAAAGGGGGGGGTACTCTTAAAAAATTCCCTTTCAATGGGAAAAAAAAATAATTTTAAAATTTGGGAAAATTTTTTTAAAAGAAAAAACCCTTTGTTTTTGAAAATTTTTGATTTTCATTGCTTGTTAAAGTAAAGCGTTTTAAAGGGGAAAAAGCCCAAAAAAAAATCCTGGAAAGTTAGAAAATTTTTATTTTTCAGCTCTTAAAAAAAATTTTGGGGATTAAAAGAAAAGCTTTACTTTGAAAGAACACCTTTAAAAAAGGGCCAAAAAATAGGGTATTTCCCCCTTTAAATAAATTTACAAAAGAAAGTGAACTAAATTTTAAATATGAAAAAAAAAGTGTTCGTCAACCCTTAAAAAAGGGGGCCCCAAAAAATTTTCCCAAAATACTTTAAAAAGAATGAAACCGAAAAAATTTTTAATGGGTAATGCCCTATAAAAAAGGTGACCCCTGAGACCTTCATTAACGGGGAAAACTAAAAGGCCTTTGGATTTTTCAACCGCTCATTTTTTAAAATTAGGTTCAAGTCTTTATTTTACTTTAGCGACTAAATTTAAAGATAATATTGAGGCGTATAAAAATAGTATATCAATAGTTAAAAAAAATGGAAAATTAATATTAAAAAGAAGGTACCTGGGAAAATTTGATACCATTTTTTTCATTCCACCTTTTTTGAGTTTTAAATTTTCCCGAAAATAAAATTTACAAAGTTAAATTGAGGAAAAAAAAAAAATTAAAAAATATTAATTGTTTAAAAAAATAAATTTTTGATGTTAAAAAAAAATTTAAAAAAAAAAAATTTATGATAAAATTCAAAAAAAACGCCAAAAAATCTCTCGTTTTCCGCACCCCCAAAAAGGGGGGGGGAAACCTAAAAAAATTTTTTTATATGTTAATAAACCCAAAAATAACACAACAAAAATTTTAACTTTTTTTCCAAAACCCCACTGCACCAAAAAGTATATGAATTTTTTTCCCCATTTTCAAAAAAATTTTTTTTTCAAGTTAACTCAAATTTTTCTTGTGCATTATTTAAAAGGGCATAACATATTTATAACATAAAAATTTGGGGAAGTTTAATTAAAAGGGCTACAAAAAATTTTGGGCCCGAAAATTACTGTTAGGGTTTTTTTGGGGGGTTTTTTTCAAAGCTAGCTTTATCGCAAAATGAAACTTAATTATAAATTTATACATGATGTATTTTGAAATTAAAAAAAAAATTCCTAGCAAAAATAATTAAGCCATAACATCCCAACTCATCCGATTTTTAGCATTATCAAAGGGATTTTTTAAAATAAACACAATGAAAAAGGTTTTTTCCCCCTTGTTGATTTTATTACCCCTTTAACTTAAAAAATTTTTTCGATAATTTTTTTACAAGTTACCGCGTTTTTCAGCGAGAAAATGGCATAATAAATAAAATGAAAAAAAACGAGTATAAAAAACCCCCAAATTTTTTACTGGGAACATGTAGTTTAGGCACTGAAAAAATTATTTTTAAAATTTTTGGGAAAACATTTACGTCTTTTTTTTTATTTATAACATAAAATTTTTCATTTTTGTTATAAAAAATTTGGGGGTAAAAATTTTTTTTAAAAAAAACGTTTTTGTGTATTTTTGTACTTTTATTGTACAAAAAATTGCTTTGGGAAATTGGGGTTTGGGGAAAAATTCGACAAAAAATAGAAACCATTTGTAAATTTTCCCAAAACTGTGACAATGATTTTTAGTGAATATTATTTGAGGAATACGGGGGACTTTAAAAAACGGACGGTATGAGCATTTTTTGAAACCTTCATTCAGTAGACAAAAAACATTCTTTTTTGGCTGGGGGGGGGACCCAAATTTTTGCTTTCTTGTTTTTGTAATTCAACTTTCATTCCCTTACTTTTTTTTTTAAAAAATAAAATAATAGATAAAATGTTCAAAAAGGGAAACCCTTTGTAAAACCCCTTTTTAACAAGACGTGGGGTTTAAAATTAAATTTTGTTGTTAAAACCCGGAACCAATTGTATTGAATTTTTTTTGTGAAAAAAGAAAAAAAATCTAAATTTTTTCCCCCATAGCCTTTTTAAAAATAAGGGGGTGGGAGACAACTGTAGAAATCGTGGGCCCTGCGTTAAAATGTTAATAAATGGCATAATTTAAAAAAAAAAAAACAACACACCCCCGGGGGGAAAATTTTTAAAAATACTTTCCCCCGAAAACCAAAATATTCGGGGGAATACATTCCCCGTTTAAAAATCAATCAAGGAAAAGGGTTTCCCATTTTAAAAAAAAATATACTTTTTGTACTGTTGAATTTTTTGAAAAAAAAAATTTTAAAAAAAAAAAAAATGTATTAAATAAAAAAATTCTTTATTAGTGACCCAATTTTTGGGAATATTTTAAAATCATAAAAATGGTAGACATCTGAGTTTAAAAAAAAATAATTTTTTTTTTTAAAATTCGAATTTTATTTTTTCCCCCGGGGACTTAGTATAAACCAGAATTTTCAAAGAAAATATTGTAAAATTTTAAAAAAAAAATATAAGTGATTATTTTTAAACTGATATAAAAAATTTAAAAAGAAAAAAAAACACCCCAATGAAAGGCCCAAAGGGCCCGATTATTTTAAGGGCTTAAGGGAAGGGTCTATTTTCCCCACTATTTTTTTAATGGTTGTTATAGAGATTATAAAAAAAAGGATTGAAACAAAAAAAATTCAGGCGTAATCTTTTTTTTTAATTAGGTTAAAGAGTCGTGATATGTAACTTTTTTTTTTTCAATGAAAAAGGGGAAAGGGGACTGAAAATTTTTCGGGAACCCCGGACAAAAAAATTTAGATATCCAGTTTAAACCTTGACCCGAAGCACCGATTTTACAAAGAAGATTCTCTAGAATAGGTTTTAACCCTAAATGTTGTAAAGAATAATATTATTAAAAACAATTTTTAAAGAAAACAAATTTAATTTTGGGTCTTAAAAAAAATTTTTTAACAAAAAAAAATTTTTCGTTGAAAATAGAAAAAAAAAAAAAAAAAACGGAGAATAATTTTTTAATATTTTTAAAGCACAAAAATAAAATTATGGGTACTAAAAATTTGGGGGGAGGGGGAAATTCATTGCTTCCAGTAACTTAAATATTCCAAACGGGGAAAAAAAAATTTCATTTGGGTTTTTGAAAAGGGATTGGGGTTAAATATTTTAAAAATCGATGCAGTAAAAAATTTTAAATTTTAAATTTTTCAAAAAATTTTTAAAAAAGGGGGCTAAAAAATTTTTTCTAACATTTTTTTTTTAAATTTTTGACTTGTAGAAACAAGAGTTCACTGAATCCCGGGAAACAATTCATTGGGGACAATTTTTTAATAAAAATTTCTCCAGAATTTTAAACCCAATAAAAACCCGGAAATAAAAAAATTTTTTTAACGATATATAGTAAATAAAAGCATTTTTGTATTAAAGGAAACCTTTAAAGGGAAAAAAAAAAAAAAACCTCTACTAAAATTTTTTTAAATACAAAAATTTAAAAAAATTTTTTAAAACGAACGGTCATTTACTTTTTTTGTCTTTTAAGTTCTAAAAAAGGTACCATAATTTTTCTTGACAAAAATAGATCATTTTAAAAAATTTTTAAAAAAAAGACATAAAAATTTTTTATCCTGCACAAGGGGGCGTTTAATTTTAGCTCACAAGGGGTCGATAGAAAAATTTACAATTGCCTCTAGGCGCTGAATGGATTTAAAAACCCCTTTTTTTATTTTAGCTAATTTTATTTTTTTAAATTTTTTATTGCTATTTTTAAAATTTTTATAAAAAATTAGTAGCGATTCGGATTTTTTCTAATTTTATATTTTTTATGTCTATCAAAATTTTTTTTTTTTCAAAATTTTAATTCAAAAGGGGAAAAAATAATTTTTTCATTTTCAAAAAGGGTTTTAAAAAATTTTTTTTAACCCTTTTTTTTGTTTTTAAGGGAAATTTCTTTAAGCTGTATTTGGGGGCCCCCTTTCCCAAAGGACACAAGGAAGAGCCCGGGGGGTTATCAAAAGAATAAGGGAAAAAGCGTACATATTTTTTTGCGCGAGATTTTTTTAATGGGGTCCCCAGGGATGGATTTGCATGTTTCCATGAAAAAGGGCCCATATAAATTTAAAAAAAAACCAAAATTTTTGTCTTTTTTTAGAGGGAAAAAAACCCTTTAAACCCTTTTTTTTTTGGATTTTTAAAGTTATCGGGATTCGAAAAATTAATGCACCACCGTAATAGCATAAATCAAGGCCCCCCCCCCTTTAAATGGGGCTATTTAATTTTCCTACTGACGTGCCGATTCAAACGGTTCGTAAAAAATGGGAAAAAGTTTCACACTATTTGAAGACCCCCCGTAGATGAAAAGGGAAAACCATAAAAATTTAAAAAAGGGGCCGGAAGGGGTGGGGGGGTTTTAGTCTTTATATTAACGGGGGGGCCTTGGCTTTTTCCCCGGGGACGAAATTTCACCTATATTCAGGGGTACTTTTAGCAGACCACCTTTAAACCCCATATTTTCTTTTTTGAGTTTAAAAGGGTTCTAACCAAAACAAAGAAACCCCCCCAAAACCCTAAAGTTTAAAAACCCCTTCCTTAAAGCCCGTAAAAAAATTTTTTTGTTACAATTTTCTCCCTAGAAACAAGTAAACTATATTTTTAAAAATTTTAGTCACCCAAAAAATTTTAAAAATTTCCAAAAATTTTTAAAACCCAAAACAAGAGGATATCTAGGAAACAATTGAACCTTTATGAAATTTTGAGGGGATATATCACCCTTTTAAAAAAAAACCCACTAAAAAAAACCCGCCCCCCAAAAAAAAACCAAGCGCTTTTTTTTTTAGGGGGGGGCCAATTAAAAAACCTTGGGGAAGGTTTTTAAACTGCTTTAAAGACAAAAATAGCGTTTATTTCCCTGTTAAAAATTTTTTTAATTGTGACTCGAAGGGAAAATACCCATAATATTTCAAGCTTGACATGGGAAAAAAAAAATATTTTTATCCTTTTTTGAGTCACCATTTTTTCCTTTTAACCCCGAATACATATTTGGAAAAATGTTTATAATATAAGCATAGTTAAAAAAAAAAAGTTTTTACTTTAAAAAGCATAGATATTGGTGTTGCGGAATTCCATAGCAAAATGTTGCAATGTAATATTCATGTGAGGCTGATAAAATCCTGTGAGGGATAATTTAGTTTTAAGTAACGTACGGCGAGCATTGTAATAATGGAATATTAAGATAAAATGTCCTAGGTGGGAGACGTTTTATAAAGGACAGACTGATTGGTGTTTAGACTAAGAAGGATCTGCATAATTTATGCTTTCATTAGAGGTTTATTTCCGCGATTTGCAGTTTAATAGGTTCTCATTATTTATATTTTGAAGAATTGCATATTTATTTGATGAAAGTTTTAAAATATACTATGATGAGTAAGATCGGAATAAATTACAATGTTGAAAAGTATGGTGGAAACCATTTTCTGTGTATCTTAACCAATGCTCTCTTTACTTTATGGCTTGTTTCAACCTTCTATACTAACGATGAGTATTTTTTTTATTGAATACCCAAGATAATAATAGTGGTATAATGAAAATATCTTGATCTAGCAATGTGAACTTGGATATCATTAAAAACTTGAGCTAAACACAAGCTGTGATATAATCGTTAACCCTGTAAAAGTAATTTATTTGGGTGTTCAAACATTTGACGTTGAACGAATCCTTGTTCATATTCATAGTAAACGTGTGATTTGGGAAAACAGTTTGTTTCCAGGAGGACTAAACTAATTGTTTCGAAGAGAAGTTTATTTGCAAGTTTTTTAGATTTAGCACCACTGATTTTTGACGTTGTGCGTATAACATAGGCAAACAAGACCATTTTTCTAGCCAACCTGTGGGCGAAGAGAGATTTACTTAATCCCACCCAATACATAAAAAAGTTACTAATATCCGTTAAAACTGGTTATGGCTGCAGGATATACGAGTTGCAAAATTGCAATATACTTATATGGCTTAGACAGCTTCAACAGAAAACAATTAAGTTAGTTTTGAAACTTTGCTTGAAAAACAATAAAAGAAGTTATAATAAAATAGAACGATAATCGTTTTTTTGTTATATTTTTCGTGAGTCGTTAATGCTTGCTACAAAAGGCGAACTAGAATAATAGTAAAAGTGTGTACTGTTAAATTGTACTAATTATAGGGAAAGTTTAGTGCAAATATGTATCATTAGTTTATACAACACGTGATAGGGAAACTCATACACATTAATCCTGGTTATATATAACAGAGTAGGAGTACCTCATTTTTCAATCCACTATCGTGTATAAACCAAATTTTTAAGTTATTCAAATTTATTTGCAAACAAAAAGATAAGAATCTGAAATCAGACACCGGTACAGATTGAACTTTTGAATCTGGAGTATAGTACTTGTGAAGAGATGAAGACATCGTTAAAATAACACTGCATCGGTTTTTTCGGTGACTTGTCTTGTTGATAAAGAAACTTTATGATGAGGTTATTTAACAGTAGGTAATATTAGGTTTTTTAATAGAATTTTTTTTAAATCATTTTAGATTTTACACGTCATAAAATTATTAATTAATTTATTTTATTTATGACTTTTTTTTTTACTATTATATGGAAAAATATTTATTATTGTGGCATTTCGTGCAATGGCTGTTAATTAAGCGTTATGCATTTACCTACATTAAAACATAGGATTTGCTGTTACGTAATTATGTTAGCTGTGTTTTGTACTATGTGGGCATTCTTTTACTTTGGAGAGGTATATTAATTAAAAAAGGTGTAGTAAACTCATATTGGTCATACAGTGGTAATGGCCAGCTAGAGTGCCTTAATTTTGTAAGTGTATAATTAAAAGGCTGTAAATTTATTTTAAAAATAATTCATTTATCTGATCTACGTGATTAAATGTACTTAATACTACTAATTTATTTTAAATATTTAGTACTATTTGTCTATTTAGTATAAAATATTGCTATAGTTAATGGAGTTCAACAACATTAGTATTTCAAACATCCATATAAATAACAATTTATAGAAACGTTTTAGTTTTTCTGTTTTGATGTTAAAAAGAAAATGAAACATCGCATATTCACACGTAGTAATTTCAAAACCCCCGTCAACACGTCTTTCTATTAAACTGTAAGCTGTATTCCAGATAATTTGCTTAAATCACACTAATTGGACTGGTAATTTGTTATAAATAATCCAGCCATAAGTGTCAGTATACTTAACATTGATTAGGGCGAGATGCATGCTTCACTGTCGTGGACGCACGGTACTCCCCTACTGCTAGCCACCAATGGACGCAGGAGTGTGACGTCAAAACGGCCCCCTGACACACGAATAAGCCGATTTCAGTGTGATTTACAAATCGTGAATATGCTAACTGAGTATTGACGTAATGGCAACTCAAAGTGTAGGTTGTAATTAATAATCAACTGATGTGAATACATTAATTGTATTTTATCTCTAGATATTTATTTGCAGAGTTTCAAAAACTCATCGGATATATATTTATCCGCATTTATAATAACCTACATAGTGTGTATTTTCCGTTGCACTTTTCAACATGACGATATTTAATATTTATTTTTAATGAGGTTGTGTGGGGTCTGAAATGGTATATTTTATTTTTATTATGATATAATAGAATTAAAGAAAAGTTGCATTACTTAATAAATTATTTATTATTTTCTAATAAATAAAAATATAACAAATATTATAAATATTATTGATGTATTAGTAAATATTGGAAATTTTTTTACATACAATATATACACTCCAAAAGATATGTAGCTATTGTTCTGGAACTGATATAAAGAATTCTAACCTTTATTGCCAGGCCAAAGTGTTTTAGCGAAAAAAAGTTTTAAAAAAGTCACTAAAATCGAAAAACATGTATTTTATAAATGCCATTTTTACATTGCCAGTAAAATATCTTACACCTACTCTCATTTTATTACTTAGGAACCGGAATATTCCAAGTGAGGGGCAATAAGAACTTCTCAATTGTGTTTCTGCCCCTCATATGATAACTGTGCTATTTTAGTAACAATGACGTTTTGTGAGTCCTGAACACCGTGCTTTTGATGTAGATATATTTTTGTAGAACAGTGCATTCTTATGTACAAACTACTCCAAGATTATTTTAAAACATTATACCCCCCCCAAAATAATAAACCCCTTTGAACATTGGTCCGGACAGTTATTCCAGCATCGAAAAAACTACTAACAATACGTAATAAATTAATTTATAAACGTTTCCTGCCCTTCTACTGAAATAAAATTGGCGGTGTCAAATAACTCTAAAGTTACAACACACCAAGAAAACGTGGGAAAGAATGAGAGTTGTTATCGCAGTCCCAAAGCGGTCGGGCCTTCCAAACGAATCTTGGCTTTGAAATATTCACTAGGTCTTCATTTTAGTGCAACAAAACTTTTAGAGCCAGACTATGGGCAGAAGAGCGATGTGATCTGTTGATGAATTATTTCACATTAAACAAAGTGTTGGATAATTTTTTCTACTAGCCTGATTATTATATCCTATGAAGCTCCAATGTTTTCCTTCTCTGGGCCATGTTAACAAGAATATACCATGCAATTAACTTGGAGTGCTCCTAACCCAGAGAATTTCAACATACAGCCTTTATAATGTCCCCCTAAGTGACAAGTTTTTTTAGGGCGAATTCTTATGATACCTAAGATAACGGGGAAAAACCGCGGATAATATGAAATTCAGCAATGGTCTGGCGTTGTAAATGTTGAAATCCATCTTTTCTATTAACTAGAGGAGCTGAATATTGGTACTGATTCCTTGTACTTTCAGCAAGACAGCCATTGCCACTCACATACCGCTGCTTAGAAATGTTTTTACATAGTCATTTGATATCCAATATTTTGTGACATAACACTAAGCCAGCCCAGATTGGATCTGTTTTTTCCTATGAGGCTACTTGAAGTCTCAAGTTTTTTTGAAACTCCTCCAAGAAAATGTGCATGAATAGAAGCAACGTATTGAACGAGGAACTACGGGGTAGTTTCCTTCAAGAAAGTGTTAAAAAAACAAATGGTCGTTGACTTTTTAGCCCTCTTGAGGAATATCAGACGGGGTTTCAAGGCCCTAATTATTTAGATGGATGATGACCTTAGGCCAAAAGTGAATTTAAATAGTAATTAATCATGTTAAATGTTTATACTTACGTATTAAGTAAAATATAAAAATTATACAATTTGTTGATATGAATCAAATGTGGAGTTTCCCTCATTGCCTCACACCTTATCTTTCAGCTACTCTATTATTTTAGGTATATCATCAATACGTACCGCTAAAATAAAGCTGAGTACATCGAAAGTAGACCACTTAAATATCCATTGTGATTCAAGCGAATATTAAAATGTCGTTTCACTGAAATTAAACTTTATAACATGACGACTTCAGTAACGTTCGATGAAGCTATTATTTTGGATTGTTTTATAATTTATAACCTTTTTTTTTTTTTTTTTTTTTTTTTTTAAAAAAATTTATTTTTTAAAACTTTTTTTAAAAAACGATATACGGAAAATTCTTTTTTAAAAATTTAAAATTTTTTTAATATATATAAAAAATCTACAATTTTTAAAAGTATAATAATACAAAAATTTCTACTTTAAAATTTTATAAATAAATTTAGCTAGTTAAGTTTTTAAAAAGCTCAGAAATTTTATATATTGCAGCCCCGCTTTGGACTTCGATAACAACCCCCCATTTTTCCACGTTTCTTGGGGACTGAGATTTTTTAGACCCCCCCAAAAATTTTATTTCGGGTAAAAGGGCCCAACGTTTTAAATTAATTTATTATTTTTTTAATATTTTTTCGATGGGGAATAACTCGCCAAATTTTAAAAAAGGGTGTTTTAAAAAATTTTGGAGTTTTACATTATTAAATATTTTAAATATTATATAAAATATATATATATAATAAAATATAATTATATATATATAAAGAATGTAACTAAATTTAAAAACCAAAAAAAATTCAAAAGGTTTTTCCTGGGAAAACGAACAAAAAAAGTTCCATAAATGAAACCCCCTTTTAAAAGCATCTTGTCCGTCGGGTCCTCTTTTGTTTTTTTTTACTTTAAAATTTTTTTTTCCTAAACAACCTTTAAAAACAAAGTTAAAATTTTTCAACATAGCAAATCTAGTAAAGATTAAAAATTTTTAAAAAAAAAAAAATTTGAAAATTTTTTTACTCAAAAAATTAAAAATGGCGGCAAAAATTTAAAAATTTTTTGAGGGGGAAATTTTTTTTAAAAACACTTCCTGTAAAAAAAAAGTTACTAGAATTAAAAAAAATAAAACTTTTTTTAAAAAAAAGAAGGGGCCCCTTCATTTTTTTAAATCGCTCAAAAAAAAAAAAAGTTAGGGGCTTTTTTCTTAACCTAGTAACATGTCACTTTACAATTTTTTTTCCCCTTTTTTCAAAAAACTACAAAGCCTACAATTTTTAAAACTTTAACAAAAATATCTCCATTAAACAAACATACCTCCCAAAACAAAAAAATTTTAAAGGGGTTTTTATTAAGAAATACGGGAAAAACTTAAAGAGCAACATTTATTTAAAATATTGGGATCACTTTCAAAAAATGTTCAATATCCCTTTCCCTTTTTATGCGATCATCATTAACACTCTAAAACATTGTTTCCGGGTTCTTTAAATATTTCCCCGGGTATTCCTTACAGTGTTACGGCTGCAGTGATCCCTGTAAAAGGTCACCCCGGGGATTAAAAGGGGCTTTCATAAATTAGAGTTTTTTAAAAGGCCCCAAAAGGGGAAAAATCATTGGATTTTTGACGGGGGACCGAGGCGGCTATGATAAGGCCCCCTTCCTATCCATTTTTCCCCATAATTTTGGGCCCCGAAAAATTTCCGAATCTATTGAAAAGCGCGGGGGCTCCATCAGCATAAAAACCAAAAATGCTCTCTCCACCCAAGGGGAAAAATCATCTAAAATTTCAGGCAATTCGTGTTGTAAGAAATGCTGTTTTTTCCCCCCTTTAATATGTCGGGAAAAAACAAAAGGGCCTAAAAAACAGTCTCCAATGATCCTGCCCAAACATTTTTTTAAACTGGTTGATGTCCCCGTTCAAAGAAGGGCTTGGGGTTTTCAAACCCCCCCCGATCCATATTGTGGTATTGGTTATTCCATCTCAATTAAAAAAAAACTTCAAAACGTAAAACACAAAAAATGATTTTTAAAAACCCGGGTTGTTATGCTGAAAAAACCCCTTTGGGGGAAAATGTAAACTAAAGGGAAAAAAATGGACCCCAAAAATTTTTACAAAAGTGATAAAGGTAGGAAAATAACATCTCCCATTAGGGAAATCGCCCCTCCCGGGCATTGGTCACGTTTTTTATTGCTCCCCAACTGCCTATAAATTTTTGCCCCGGGCTTCCGCTACTCGCTTAAGGGTGTTTTTTTTTCAAAAACAGGAGTTTAAAGCTGCTTGTACACCCCGGGTTTCAGTAGAAAGGGGGCAAAAATGCCCCGTTTTCATGAAAATCGGTTGAAAAAGCAGCAAATTTGAATGAGTAGGCGATTTTTGGGAAAGATTCGTAATAAAAGGCGGGGGCTAGGCATATTACCGTTAGCTTTTCCCAAAATAAAATCATGTCCCGCTTTTGGGTAAATGGTTTAAACCCCCCCCTCTTCAATAGAATAAGGGGCCCCATCGGGTAATAAAGTTTCACAAAAAAAAAGTAACAGATTTTATCTTGTCAAAAATTAAAAAAAAAGGGAAAAGACTTATTATCTGAATTCATTGTTGTTTTTAATCACTTGTTCCAAAATTTAAAAAATATTCACTGTTTAAAAACCCTTTTAAAGTTTGGTCAGTAGATTGCTTGTTACAATGTCGTTTTTAAAAAATTTTTTTCTAATTATCATGTTTTTTAAATTTTTTTTTTCCCAAAAAATCGTTTTTTTTTTATATGCCTAAATACTTTCATTTTAAATTTTTTAAAATAGAAAAAAAACTTGTAAAAGTGAAATTTTTACTAGGGAAAAAAAATGACACAACTTTTTTTTTTTGGGGCGATTTTAAAAAATGAGGTACCGTTCCCTTTTTTTAAATTAAAATTTTAAATTTTTTTTTACTCTAGTAAATTTTTTTAAAAGAAAATAGTTTTTGAAAATTCACCATCAAAAATTTTAACTAAACCCCCAAAATTTTTAATTTTTTTTTTTAGTAAAAAATTTTTAAATTTTTTTTAAAAA